>NC_057012.1:7186675-7289368 GCF_000002595.2 Chlamydomonas reinhardtii
CACCCCCACCCCTCCCCACCTGTACGCCGCCCTGAGCGGCTCCCACAGGTGGTACATGCACCTCAGACCGGGAGTGCGGCCCGGCGGCACCGAGATGCGCAGAGCCGCCTGTTGTGGGGGTGGGTGTGGGTGTGGGGGTGTGGGGGCAGTGGCGGGGGTGCTGGGGCGTTTGCAGTTCCCTGATGACGCAGATTCCCCCTTGAATGTTCGGGCAGACGACGACCTCATCACCCACCCACCACACACCTCCACACACACGCGTACCTGCAGCTCGATGAGAACTCCGTTACGCAAGTTCCTTAACTGTGCGGGCAGATGACCACCTCATCCAGACACACGCTGCACACCTCCACACACACACATACACACACATACACACACATACACACACACCTCTGCACACACACACACACACACACACACACACACACACACACACACACGCGCGCCACACCTACACAAACCCTCATCACACACACACGCACCTGCAGCTCGATGACGCACTGACGCAGCAGGCCGCCCTGACCCGCAGCCTCCATGCCGTGCCTGCTTGTCAGGTGTACAGGGTGTGGGTGTGTGTGTGTGTGGCCGTGTGTGTGTGTATTTGCCGTACAGCCGTACAGCCGTACGCAGCATCAGGGGTGCCGTGTATGCGTGTACAAACATATATTCGGGGCGTGTACGTCGCGGCGTGTGTAGGGCGGGGCGTTTGCACCACGGCGACCAGACCTCCAGCCGTCGCTGCCGCCCTGCCTCACCCCTCTCCTCCCCCACTCCCACGGCCCCACCTGCTCTTGTAGAAGAAGCCGTACGCAATCAGGTCCGCCAGATTGCCCTGAAGAGGCGCGGGGGGTGGGGGGTTGGGGGTGGGAGAGAGGGACGGGGGAAATCACGAGGAAATTGTCTCCGCGCGCGTTACCGTACCACAGAAGCCCAGGAGGGTCGACGAAGAAAATGATATCAAGGAGAGCGTGCCGTGGAGGACCATGCTCCACAAACATGCACACGCACACGTCCGTCCCCGGCCCATTCACTACCCCCTGCAAATAACACACACACACACACACACACACACACACACACACACACACACACACATACACGCGCACACAAACATATACACGTACATACACACACACACACACACATACACGCGCACACAAACATATACACGTACATACACACACTGCACACAAACACACACACATACAAACACATGCACACACACCATCGCGCGCACCTGCTTTATTCGCGATGTGGGTGCGCCACAGAACCAGGGGCTGAGGAAGTCGGCTGGGTCCAGGAAGGAGGCGGGGCAGCAGCGGATGATCTGGAGGAGGGGGGAGGCGGGGGAGGGGGGAGGCGGAGTGGGAGAGAGAGTTAGGGGGGAGAGTGGGAGGAGGGAGGAGGCAGGTGGTCGGTAAGAGGGATGAGCTAGGGGCGAGCGGCAGTGGGTGAGGGTTTAGGGCCACACTGCACCCCACACAGCCCCACACGCACACGCATGCTCACCTGCAACAGGCGGTGGAATGCGGCCAGGCCGTCGTGGCGCTCGGGCCGGTGGTGCTGCGGCGGCGGAGTGGCGTTCAGGGCCGCGTAGCTGGAGCCGTGGTTGTGGTGGGGTGGTGGAGGTGGGGGTGGTTGGAGTGGTGGGGGTGCGGGGCAGAGGAGGGTGTGGGGAGGAGGGAGAGAGGGAGGGGGCGAGGGGGTCAGGAGCGGGAGGGAACGGTGGATGGATGGGCCTGTCGATGTGTGATGTGGAGTCCCGCCCGTCCCCCAGAGCCAGCACCCGAACACCCAACCCGAGCCGGCGACAAGCGAGCGACCCACCGGTGTCGGAAGTACACCGCAAACGCCAGCTCCGCCCCCGCCACCAGCCACCCAAGCCGCCGCCAGCCTACTAAAGCCACCAGCGCCGCCGCCACCGCCGCCGCAAACGCCGCAAACGCCGCCGCCGCCGCCGCCATCCGCAGCAGCAACCGCCAGGCACGTGCATCATAATCGGCGGGGAGCTGGGCGCGACTGGCCTGTTCGGTGTCATCGTCGAGTTGTTTCGGTTTATGTTGGGATTCTGATGATGTTGGTGATTTGGTTTGGTTCGGGGTTTGATATGGGTGGGAAGCGGCATGGGTGTGCGGATATGGGGCGGCGCAGGAGGGAGGAGGGGGCGGCGAGGGCGCTGCGGCAGCTGCAGGGGTGCAGCTGCCGCGGGCGTCGGCACGCAATGCGACAACGAGTCGGGCCAGCGGAAAGCGCATTTCTAGACATCAAATCGATCGCTAACAAGCCTAGTAAGCGGGCGACTGGCGACACGAAGGAAAATGGCAAGTAAAACGACACCGTAATCAGCGATCCAGGATGACCACGCCTCCGAAGCCCCTGCGTAATCCTCGACGATGATGACGCCCTCACCTCGTGACGCAACCGCCGTCAAGCCCCTTTCCTCCTCTTTCCCCGTGCTGCTTTGGTCCCCTCGCCCACCTTCATTCCCCCCTTCCCGGCCTTCTCCTCCCCTCCTGCTCTTGTGCCAAGCCCCAACCGCAGCTAGCTACCCCCTCCCCCGCAACCCGCAACCCGCGCCCGCCCCCGGTCAATCAACCTGCTGATGACCCTCTCGATAGCGCTCACCCGTGTGTCTGCCGGCGGCCGCTGGATGAGGGTGGTGCAGCAGCCCTGAGCGCTAACGAGCCCACCGCCGCCACCACCACCATCTGCTCCAATGCCGCCGGCGCCGACCGCAGGAGTAGCAGCGGCAAAGAAAGACGGCAGCAGCGGTGGCGGCGGCGGCGCCGCTTCCACAAAGACGTCGTCCTCCTCCCTTGGCGACATCGCTAGCAGAGGTGAGGCGCTGGAGAAGGCAGACTCCATGGCGGTTGCGGCTGTAGCAGCAGCGGAGGACTTCACTGCTGCAGTGGTGGCGGCAGTAGCGGCTGTAGCAGGAGCCGCGGCTGATGGTGGCGCGGCTGTAGCACTCGCTGCTGCTGCTGCTGCCGACTCATCATCTGCCGCCACCGCCTCGTATTCCCCACCGTCCAGCAGCACTGCCCCACCAGCCCCGTCGTCATCACTGGCTGGATCCAAACCCGGATCCAGTTCGGAATCGGAGTCGGGCGCGAGCAACGCCTCCGCCAGCGCCGCCGCTGCTACAGCCGTGGGTGATTCAGGCGCCTGCCGTCCACTTGACTGCTCGCCGTACTGCTGCGGCTGTAGCAGCCCCACCGCCGCCGCCGCCTCACTGCTACTGCCCAGCACGCCACTACTACTGCCGTGCTGGTATGTGCTACTGCCAGTGCCATGCCGCACCACATGAATCACGGCGGCGGGCGCTGCTGCTGCTACTGCCACTGCCGCGTGCTGTTCACCCGCCGCTGGAGTCTCTGGCAGCAGCCCAGGCCGCGCCGCCGCCACTGCTGCGGACGGCTGTTGCGGCACGCCCGCACCGACACAACCGGGGACAGCGGTAGCAGAGGCAGCACCGGTATTACGGCGGCCGACCCCTGCAATGGCGGCGCCGCCGCCGCCACCAACGCTGTCGCCGCCGTCATTTGGCGCGGCAGCAGCACTGTCGGCGGCATGATGAGGCTGCAGCTGTAGCATGCTTCCGAATACGCCATCATAGCCGGGCATGTAGAGGCGGCCACCGCCTTCAGCCGCGTTGCTGCTACTGCCGTTCTTGGGCTGCTCGGCGCTACTGCTGCAGCTGCGGTAGCTGCAGCCGCCGCTGCTCCGCCGCGGTGCAGGCAGCAGCGCTGCTACAGCCGGCGGCGGCGCAGGCGCCATTGACTCAGCAGCCGCTGCGACCTGACCCACATCGGCGCTGCTGCTGTTGCTGCTGCTGCCGCCGCCACCAGCCGCCACCGCCACGCCCGCACTGCTGCTGGGTTGCTGCTGCCCGCGCCGCTCCAGCTCTCCGTTCCCCCACGTCCCTACTCCACCTGCCACATCTCCCTCCTCCGCCGCAGCCTCAGCTGCAGCCGCGGCTGCGGTCTCAACTGCTTTCGCTGCTACTGCCTCCCTATGCCCGCCGGCCTCCGTCGCGCCCGCACGCTCCTCCCGCCCCTCCTGCGCCTCCTGTCTCGCTTGCTCCTCCTGCCCCTCCTCCACCTTCTGCGCCCCCTGCGCCCCCTGCTCCCCCTCGCGATACACCCCCGCCGTGCGCGGAAGCGGCGGGTGCGACCTCAGCCGCTCCATTCCGTACGTAGCTGTGTCCGTGTGGGTGCGTGTCACCAGCTAGCGGCGGATGCCTCCAGCATCAGCCATCCAGCCCTAGCGCGCTGCTGTGAGGTGCGATGCGTGGGTCTTCCGCTGCCGGGGGCGCAGGCGGACAGAAGCCGCCCCGCGCGTGCGTTGACCCGGCGGCGGTGCTGCTTAGGCCCCGCTTGGTCGGGAGCGTGGGTCACCGAGGCCACGCCTAGCTATCTAACCAAATTGCAAGTATAATTGGCTTGCAAGCCTTTGCACCGGTTGTGCTTTGTGCTCGCGTAGCTCGCGTTCACAGACCAGTCAGCAAAATGCGCCTGAAGCATTTAATGCGCTTGCTATCAATTGAGCGCATTCGATTACAGCGAGGCGGCGTCCAAGGGCGTCCCAATGTTTCTCGCAGCAGCCCATGCATGCATTCGAACGCTCGCGCGCGGTCGCTCCCCCATCGCGGTCCGCGGGTCGGTCTGTAGCACTGAGGCAGCGGCCCGCCGGAGACAGGTGTCAGACAGAAGGTTCCCTCGAGGCTCCTGCGGCTTACGTGCTCCATACATCGCGACGCGGAATCCGGGTTCGACCCGACTCGAGCGCGTCAAAGCTAGGGCGGAGGGGCAGCGGCCCCGAGGTCGAGAGCTCGCTCGCGGCTCCTGCTGCGGCTTACGTACGTGCTCCAGCGCTGCGAGGAGGAAGCCGGCGGGTGAACCGAGAGCGCGGAGCACGCAGAGGCCTGCATAAGCCAGGACAGGGGCCGGCGGGCAGGTGTAGGGACGTTGTATGGAAGTTGCGGTTGGCGTGCCTTGAATCCGCCACTGAAGTCGCCGTGGGCTGCAGGCTACAAGCAACGCGGGGTGGGCGCTGGGGAGCCGGGTGGTGGGTGTGAGGGGGTGGAAGGGGGGCTGTGGTTTGGCTAGACCCCTGCGGCCCCTCGTGAGGCGGAAAGGGGAACGAGGGGGAAGCCAAAATGGGCGTGCCGTTTTGCAAACTCGCCGAGCGACAAATATGGGATCCGTGAGGCCTGCTGCTACGCGATCACCACCACGCGTACGTTGTGCAGTTGCACACACCGCCGGACCACACCAGGACTTGCGGCGTTCCCGCCAAAACTGAACCAGCTATCGCCTCACGCATAACTTCGACGCCGTAGGCGCCGTGTTACGACGGCATGATGCTGAGTAGATGCAGTAGCTGAAGATCACACGGAGAACCAGGTGGGCTATTCTGAAAGTCAAGTTCTCTGGCCGGTTTCCTCGCGCGAACGAACGAAGCACCTCCCACGCCTGCCTCACATGCCGCTTTACATCCGACAGGCAGGTTGCTGTTGCGCGCCATGTGCGCTTGAGCATCTATCTGCGCGCTGTGGATGCTGCTTGTGGGCTGGGGTGTGCCCGGCTTCCCACTGCTCCCCCGCCGTGCTCCACCTGTAGCTCCTCCCACGCGCCCTCCTTCCCAGCGCCTTCCACCGCCGCCGCCACCGCGGCCACAGCCTCAGCCGCAGCCGCAGTGATTGCCAGCAGTAGTGCAGCCGCACCTGCCGCCGACCCACCCACATCAACATGCAGCAGCATCAGCAGCCGCAGCAGGCCACTGTTGTAGCAGCTGGCAACATGGCAGGAGTGCACAGCATGAGCGGTGGCGGTGGCGGTGGCGGCGGTGGTGGATTCAACTGGGCAGGGGCTGCAGGGCCAGCAGGGGCTGCTCCGCCTGGCGGTGGCACGTGTGCGGCGGGCCCAGCAGCAGCAGCAGGTGCACCTGTGCCGCACATTGCTGCTATGTCGTGTCAAGCACGCCATTCACACCAGCAACACCACCACCACCAGCACCAGTACCACCAATCCCATCATCACCAGCCCAACCCGCAGCAGCACTCGCAGCGGGGCCAGAGCATGGGCGCTGCAGCTGCTGCTGCGGGACCTCGCAGTGCGCAACAGCAACAAGCCCCTCCGCCGCATCATCACACCCATTGGGCGCAGCAGCACCCGCACCAGCACCCTCACCAACACCAGCACCACCCCCCGCACCAGCAGCCGCCGTGGCGCGGCGGTCCGGCAGCAGCTACGGCGGCAGCGGCAGCAGCACCAGCACCAAGTCCACTGCACGCATACGGGCCGGGGCCGCAGGGGCGGCAGGGGAAGGGGCAGGGGCAAGGGCCGCATCAGGGGCAGGGGCCGCGGGGGCCGCGGGGGCCGCAGGGGCCGCAGGTACAGGAGCCGCCCCCAGCGAGCG
This sequence comes from Chlamydomonas reinhardtii, assembly GCF_000002595.2. NCBI lineage: Eukaryota > Viridiplantae > Chlorophyta > Chlorophyceae > Chlamydomonadales > Chlamydomonadaceae > Chlamydomonas > Chlamydomonas reinhardtii. Next base: position 7,193,099 of record NC_057012.1, read on the forward strand.
GCAGCTTCGGCTCATGGGCGCAACCGCCACATGCCGCCGCCGCCGCCGCCGCCAGCACAGCGGCACCCGGTGGTGGCGGAGGCGGCGGCGGTGGCGGCGGCGGTGTAAAGGCTGGGCCACAATCGCAACCACCACCGCAGCCGCAACCAGTGCCGCCGCATGCAGTACGTGGGTTGCAGCACCTTCACCACATACCCCAGCAGCCGCAGCGGCAGTACCCGCTGGACCCGCAGCGACACCAATGGCCGCCGCCGCCGCCGCCGCCACAACCGCCAGCAGCAGGAAGCACGATCTACGCACCGCAGCCGCAGCAGCCACATAAATACACGTACCAGCCGCCATCGCAGCAGCAGCACCAGCACCAACAGCACCAGCACCAGCAGCGAGCGGCGGTGCTCCCACCCGCTGCAAAGGTGATGACGGTTCAATTGGGACCAGCAGCAACACTTCCCGGGCCCCCACCCCCAGTAATGCCGCCGCCATCGCTGCCGCAGCAGGCGTCAGGCTGCAGCCGCCGCCCGGTGCTGTGCTCAGGGCCCTTTCCGAGCACCGCCATCAGGGCTTCCAGCGGCGGTGCAATGGCGGCGCCGCAGCATCAACACCACAAGCACCAGCAACAGCAGCAGCAACAGCAACAGCAACAGCACCAGCGGCTGCTACAGCGGCTGGGTCTGCGTGTGGCGGTGGTGGGTGGCTCGCGCTGCCTGGTGGCGGCGGCGCCCTTCCGCTGTGTGGGCCGCGACGGGGCACCGCTGCTGCTGACGGTGCGGCTGAGTGCGGAGGATGCGGCGGCGGTGGCGGCGGAGGAGGACGCCGAGGCAGAGGCAGGGCAGGAGGAAGCGGCGGCGGCAGCAATGGCGGCGGCGGCTGAGACGGCAGCAGTGGTGGCAGCGGCGAGAGGGGTACAAGATGATGCGGCAGAGCGGGCGCAGGAGGAGGCAGAGGCGGCAGCGGTGGCGGAGGCGGACGCAGCTCAGGCACTAGAGGCGGCAGAGCAGGCACAAGAGGAGGCAGAGGCGGTGGCAGTGGCGGAGGCGGAAGAAAAATTGCAGGCGGCGGCGGCCGAGGCAGCGGCCGCGTGTGGGGCGCTGCAGCAACCGATGGCGGCTGCGGCGGCGGCGGGGGCAGCGGCAGGAGCGCCGACACATCCGCCTCTACTGGTTATGGCGGAGGCGGACGTAGAGGTATCAGCAGCAGCAGGAGGCCTCCAGCGGCCCTTGCCGCCTTCGGCCGTTACCGCCGTGGATCACGCTGCCGTGTCAACCGACGCAGCCGCCTTCACACAGGCTGCGGCACCGGCCGCAGCATCAGCACCTGTCCAGCCGCCGCCATCGCCGCCGCCGCCGCCTCTGCCGCCGCCGCCGCAGCCACCACAGCAGCCGACTGACAGCCCCATTGGCACTGGCGGTGTGCAGCAGCGGCGGCGCGGCAGCGGCTGCCGGCGGCGGATGCTGGGACCCTCGTCTGCCGCCGCAGCCGAGTCCTTGAGGCAGCAGCTGCGGCAGCTGCAACATCATCACCACGCAGAAGGGGAGGAGGAGGGCGGCCGTGAGCCTGTGGGGCCGACTGCATCGGATCCAGTGGCAGCTGCGGTGCCGGCGGCCATTGCCGCTGCCGCTGCCGCTGCCGCCGCCAGCGCTGCCGGCACAAGATCACCAGCAGCCGCAAATCATGGAGTTTCGGACAAAGCGGCAGTAGCACAGGCGCGCGGGCGCCAGCAGCTGCTGCTACAGCCGGTGCCGCTGCCCTCTCGGCCTCCACTGCTGACTGTCCCAACGACGGGCGCTGCTGCTACGGCCGCTACAGCTCCCGAGGCGCCGCAGTCACAGCAACCCAAGTCGCTGTTTGCGAAGCGGGCCGCCAGCAGCAGCGGCGTCACTACTGGTGCTAGCAGCAGCAAGAGGTCTCGAACGGGCGGCGGCGGCGGCGGCGGCAGAGGGCGCTGTGGGCAGGCTATAGAGGAGGCTGGTGCTGCGGACGGCGGCGGTGCAGGCGGCGCTGGTGAAGGCGCACCTTTCGGCAGCACTGGGCCGGCTGAACCCGAGCCCACGGCAGCGGTGGCACCTGCTGCCGCACCTGCCGCCACACCTGCAGCACCTGCAGCACCTGCGGCGCCACCCAAGGTGGACGAAGCTGTCGTGCTTCTGGAGCCCCTGCCGCTGACGCCGCTGGAGGTGTCACAGCAGCAGCAGCAGCCGCCATCGCAGCAGCATCCATCACAGTCGCAGTCAGTGTCGGAGCAGCTGCCGCTGAACCAGCTGCAGCTCCTTCAGGAGCAGGAGCAATCGCAGCAGCAGGAGCCGCCGCCGCCGGAGCCATCGCCTCAGCATCAAGAGCAGGAGCAGGATCAGGAGCGGGAGACGGCACAGCCGCCACTACTGGGGAGGATGGCCGCACCGCAGCCACCGCCACTGCTGGTCTCATTCCCGGTACCACTACCATCAGCGCCGCCGCAGCCGTCGCCACCTCCTCAAATGCAGCCCATGCAGCCGCCGCCTCACCAGGCGCCCCCGCCACAGCAACCGCCGGCAGCACTGCTACAGCCGCCGCCTGCGCCATGTCCGGCACCTCCCACCGCTGTAGGCGTAGCAATGGCTGCTGTGGGGTGGCAGCAGCAGCACCAGGCCCTCCCTCACCTCCGACCGCCGCCTCCTCCGCCTCAACTACAGCCGCCACAGCCGCGCCGCTGCGCCACCTGCTGCCCACGTGCCTACTACTACGTCGCCAGCTTCCTCACAGACGACCTGAGCCTGTATAGCAGCGGCAGTAGCACTAGCGGCGGCGGCGGCGGCGGCGGCGGCTGTAACGGTGCCGCTGCCTCTGGCTGTAGATGTGGGCGCCGGGGTGGCGGCGCACCGCCGCCGCCGCCGCCACCACCGCCGCCGCCAGTGAACCTGCCGGCGTCGCACCCGGCGGCTCGGGCGGCGCTGCTGCGGGTGGTGGGGGTGCTGGTGCAGGAGGCGGCTCACTTTGGTGCGGCCAGCCGCCGCCGCGCCGCCGACAGGTGCGTGCGTGCGTGCCTTACACGTGGTCTGCTTCGCTTACGGTACGCGCGAGCTCCGCCAATGTTGCGGCGGAGTGCGGAAATCGCGCCGCCATGCATCCGTACCCACTGCAACGCGTGGCACAATTTCCGCAATCTGTCGCCACTACTGCCGCCACCACCGCCACTGCAACCTGCAGGTATTGGCGGTCGCTGGCCGCCCGTGCCGCTGTAGACGGCACGCCGCCGCCCGCCCTTCAGGAGTGGGCGGCAGCCACTGGCGGCCTGGAGCCGCCGCAGCCGCCGCCTCCGCCGGCAGCAGCAGCGCACCCACTAGCACCATTGCTGACTGGCACAATTACAGCAGCGGGGGCAGTGGGGGCAGCGGGGGCAGCGGGGGCAGCGGGGGCAGCGGGGGCAGCGGGCTCTGGTGTCGCATCTGGCTTTTCATCTGCAGCGGGCCGCAAGCGCCGCCGGGAGCCGCAAGGCGATGGTGGCGGCGGTGGTGGTGGTGGGGAGCATCAGGCGGGGGCTGCCGCCGGCACCGGTGCCGCTGCTTGCGTTGCGGCTGCCGCGGCGGGGGGAGGCATGAGCATTGCGGAGGCAATGGCGGTGAGGATGGCGGCACGGCGCAAGGCCGTCGCGGCTACAGGGGCCGAAGGCGGAGCTGCTGGTGGTGGCGGCGGCGGTCGGACTGGAGGAGGTGGAGGTGTTGGGGAGTTCCGGGCGCCCGGCCCCCTGGGTGTGGCGAGGCAGCAACAGCTGCATCCGCAGCCGCACACCCGGCAGCAGCAGCTGCAGCCGCCGCCACAGCAGCGTCCGGATCTGGTTGAGAGGCCAGCGGCTACAGCGGCTGTAGCCAAGCCGCAAGACTTGACTTCTTTGGGCAACAGTGCAAGCGCGCCTGCCCCCGCTGCTGCGGTCGAGCCACCGGCCGTCGCTGCAGCCGCCGCTGCCCAGCCAGCAGGCAAGCGGCCGAGACCTGTGGGCGCCAGCGCTGCCGCCGGTGCGGCGTTTGTCAACCCACGGCGGCAGCAGCAGCGTGTCGCACCGCGCCACGAGGCACTAGCAGTAGCAGCAGCAGCAGCAGCAGTAGGCGGCACCGCCTCCGCGGTGAAGGCCCCTCCTACTGCAGCTACTGCCGCAACCAATGCTGCTACTGCTGCCAATGCCAATGCGGTTGTTGTTGCCGCCATGTCGGGAGCAGTTCCGAGCCCTGCCCCCGCACCGTCGCCTGCTCCCGCGCCGTCGCCAGCCAACACCACCGCCGCCCCGGCGCTGGAGCTCGCGTCGCCGTTTCCGCCGCTGCTGCTGCTGGGCTCGGCCGCCTGCTCGCCACTCGGCGCAGCCGCGCCCGCAGCAGCCGCACTGGGGTCATCAGCTGCGGGCGGCGCTGCTGGAGCCGCGGGGGCTGGTTCCACAGCTGCTGCTGCTGCGGCTGTTGGGGTCAGCAGCAAGCATGCGCCACCGCCGTTCGCACACGGCTTCGCCGCCCCGACCACGGTGAAATTTGTGGCACCAGGGGATACGCCGACCGCGGCAGTAGGTGTTGTGGCGAGGGGCAGCAACGAGGAGGGCGCGGTCCTGGCGGCTCCGGCTGTAGCAGCAGTAGCAGCAGCAGCGGCAGTAGCAGCGGCGCCTGGGGCAGTAGCAGGAAGACCCGCAGCCGCCGCGGCGACCGAAGAGGCGTCCATGGATGGCCTGACGGCGTCACAGGCGGAGGCGCTGGAGGCGCTCGAGTCCAAGTACATGGGCGGAGGGGGCGGAGGGGTGGGGTGGGTGGGGGGGCGCTAGAAGGTAGCTAGGGGTTGACACGGTATGAGAGTGGAGAGAGCGAGGGCGCTGGGGCGGCAGTCCAACTGGCTGAAGCACCGAAGCGTTTGAGAGGGCATGTGAGGGCCTGGAGGCAAGCGCTCAGTGATAGGCGGGCTGAGGAGGAATCAACGACTACAACGACGAGTGGTGCCGTGCTGCCAAGTCGAGATGATGGGTGCTGCATACGGTGCGCAGTGCTAGCTACGCGCGTGTCGTTGGTGGGTCAAGGGTGGCGGCCGCCGATAAAAGCGGCCTGGCGGTTGGCGGCCAGGCGCGGCGTTGGCTTGGGCGGCAGACAGGCAGTGAGCAGTGAGGCAGTGAGTGGCAGAACTGAAGGGACTGGATCGGCGGGACGTGGACGCGTGGTGGGTCGTGTTCACAATGGACTTGCAGCATCAGGCATTACACCAGCAGCCGGCGGGCAACGCAAGTACGTGGCCCGCCGCCGGTGCGCGTGCGTGTTACTCGTCTCGCCGCACACCGCCCCAGTTGCCCAGCAGCTTCGCTCGCAATCGAGCACCGTACGCCAAACAAGCTGAAATGCTCGCTTTGACCTAACTATAGGTAGGGGTCCGTGGCACTCCATCCGCAAAGACCGAAATGCATGTCCCTGGCCGCCGCGAGCCATGCGCCAGCACGCATGCTTACTTCCTGCCAAACCATACAACGGCCAGCCCACCATACCGGTCCATTGGCTCATCAACCCATCAATGCGGCCGCAATCATGGGTCTCTGCGCGCGCTCACACAGGCTCGCGCTAGCCCAAGCATGCCGCACCACACCACCAGGCCCAGTGGCCCACACGCCAAGACAGCAGCCCCATGCACCTCCGTGCAACCTCCATGCAAACGCATTGTAACAACCGATAAAAACCGCCGCTGCCGCCGCGACCATGGGCCGCCCTCGCATCCAACATCCATCATCCATCGTGTCCGGCTGCTGTGGCGAGATACACACCGGCAGCATGTACCACCCCCCCTCCCTCCCTCCATGCATCCATGTTTCTATCAGCCGTTTCCGACACCCACTTCACCGCACGCTGCTAGTCCACCTGGCCACCGCCAGCATCATCCCCACCACCCCACAGCTACTGCAGCAGCGGCAGCTGCAGCAGCTGCTGCTGCAGCCCCCAGCCGCCCTCCAGCGGCGGCGGCGCGGCGGCGTCGGGCTCCACCTGCCGCTCGGGGTGGATGTGCAGGCGGTACAGGAAGTACGTCCAGAAGCCCACCAGCGCCAGTACGAACAGGAAACCCAACCAGACCAGCGGGTAGTCGGACGGCTCGTCGCCGATGACCTCTTCGTCTTCCGCAGCTCCTGCTGCATCTGCCGCCGCCGCCGCCGCTTCGTCTTCCGCTGCAGCCCGCGCTGTGGCTGTGGCTGTGGTGGCCGGGGCTGCGGCTGCGGCTGCTGCCGTGTGTGGGTGCTGCTGGGAGTGGGGCGCGGGGAGCAGGCCCGCCTCCGCGTCCTCGGCTGCGTTGCGCGCGGCGCGGTCCTCCTCGTCTTGCTTCATGAGGTCCTTGACACTGCGGCGTCGGCGTCAACGGTAACAGGGCATCAACGGCAGCAACGGCAGGGTCAAGAAAAGAAGAAGGGGAAAAAGGAATCAGAAGAAGGGAGGAGAAGAAGGGAGGAGGTCAGGTAGAGAGGAGGAGAGAAAGGGAGTGCCAGGGCGGAGGCGGCACCTGCGTTAAGCACGTCGCTTGGAGCGGCCACGTGTGGGGTGTTCGAGCCCGCTCCGCCAGGTACGTGTGCGTGTGTGTGGCACTTACGGACACACATGCGTCTGATCACTTACATAGGCGCATGCAGTTCTGTAGCACGTACATCTCCACACACACACAAATTCCCCCCCCGCTTTCCTCCTCAACAGGCGTTCACACAGACAACAATCCCGTTGGGCCGGCACACACCTGTCAAAGAAGCTCTCGCTCGTGAGGGTGAGCACTGCGGGGCACACGGAGACACACACACGCGTGGGAGGGCAGGGTGACCGCCGGGGCATGTGCGCGTGTTTGTGTGCAAGACGGTTTGTAACACACGAACCGACAGAGAGCAGCAACGTGTGGCGGCAACGTGTGGCGGCACGTGTCGGTCCGAATTTCGTTTCATTGACCCACGAACGGCACTGCCTCAGGCCACCCCAGGCCACAACATGTCACACGATCAAACCCGAACACACAACCCCTACACACACACAAACACACACACGCACCCTACACACGCACCCACCCTACACACACACACACACACACACACACACACACACACACACACACACACACACACACACACACACACACACACACACACACACACACACACACAGTCGCTCACCGTCGTCCACATCCAGGATGAACAGCGCTCCCGCACCTGCGCACACACACCGGCACACCGTCATCAGAGCGGAGATAGCACGTGTTGTCGTTGTTGGGAGAGGTGGGGGATGCCGCGGGAGCATGTGTGCGGTATGCCGCGTGTTGGACGGCCGTGGCGATTGCGCAGGTGGGGTTTCAGGGGCCGCCACCCGCATCAGCCAGCCCCGTCACCCTCACTCGACAGCACTCACCCCCCCCACCGCCTCACCCTCAACCCCACCCTTTACCCTCACCCTCCCCACCTCCCCCCCCCAAAGCCCCCTCCCCAACCCCCCCTCCCCCAGCACTCACCCGACAGCACCACCTCCTGGGGGTTGGCGCATCGCGCAATGACCACAAGTGTGACCAGGTACGCCAGCGCGATGCCGCACATGTACGACACAGCCGTGACGCCCGCCAGTACGGCGGCTGTACGGCAGCGGTTGATGGCGAGGTGGTGGGCGGCCACCAGCATGTACAGCGCGCAGGTTGCGTCCTGGCGGTTGGGCGGTTGGTAATGGATTGGTTGGTTGGTTGGTTGGTTGGTTGATGTGGGGCAGTCAAGGATGCACGGAGGCAAAGGGTGGCAGTGGGAGGAGAGGGCGAGTTGTCGGTTGTCGTCGTAGCGCGACGTCAGTTTCGCCTCTCCGCATCCTCCGTCTACACGACCTCTTCCCATGTTCCCCGTGTCCCCCCTCCCCCTCCCCCCCGAACGAATTCGTCTGCAGTCTTCAGTGCATCCTGTACCGCTTTTCCAAACATCCTTGCAACCCCCCCCACACATCCCACAAGTATTATCGTTTGCAACTAACACCTCTGCCTGTGCTCCGCTCGTTTTCGTTGGTTTTGGTTTAGTTTGGGCTGGTGTTTACCCACCACCACCACCACCACCACCACCACCACCACCACCCACCACCTCCTGCCCCCAAGCCCCCACCCCCACCCGCATACCCCATCACCCACCCTCCTGTGGATCCAGTACAGCACGTAGGCGGACGCCACGGACTTGCTGACCAGCAGCACCGCCGGCTGGCGCAGCGGCACGTCGGCGGGTACGTCGAACAGGTCGTTGAAGGAGGAGGCGCCCTCCTGCAGTTGGGGGGGGGGGGGCGGGATGGGGGGGCGGGGGTGTAGATACCAGACCAGACTAAACGGGGTGGTTGACACTCATGATTGGCCAAGTAATGGGGGGGATGAGGAGGTGTGTATAGCGAGAGAGGGATAGGGAGTTAAGATGTGGTTGAAGGAGGCGGCATCCTCCAGGGGTGTGGCAGGCGAGGGGAGTGGTGTGGATGTTCCACTGCTCACAAACAAAGAAACTCGCCAGGCAGCGTTCAACTGAGTGCCCCGGGCTGCGATGGAGGCTGGGGCGATGCAGCTGCTGGAATCACTGTGCAGTGCATTTGCATTAGTCCCAGATCGTCCCCCACAATCGTCCCTCCACCTCGCACATCGCCCCCCATTTACGGTAATCACTCCGTCCATGACTGGCTGTATTCTCCCCCCTAGCTTGGTTTGGTTCAGTTTGGGCTGGAATTTGCAAACCCCTCCACCCCCGCGTTCTTCCCCCACACTGCCGCACCTGCACCCACTCCAGAAGCATGGAGGCCGGCAGCGCTACCTGCGGGGGAGGCGGACGGGAGAGGTTAGGAAGGATGCGTGTGAGGGGAAGAAAAGAGCGCGTGGGAGTTTGTGGTTAGGCTTGCATAGGGCACGGCCATGCGCCCGCACACGACCATGGGACCGTTCCCACCGCAGTCAACCCCACGATTCAAAACCCCACCCCCCCTGCTACCAACTCCAACCAAGCCCCCGGTTTAGCTTGGTTTGGTTTAGTTTGGGCTGGAATCTACAACCCTCCCCCACCTGTATGAACAGACACGCCAGGGACACGAAGCCCTGCTGCAGTGCCACACAGGTCAGGTGGGTGCCGGCGGCGCCCGCCGCGTTGCCGCCGCGGGTCGCCACCATCTCCACCGCATTGGCAATGCCGCCCAGGAAGGGGATCTCGGTCATGCCCGAAACAATCTTCATCACCACGCTGTGAGGCCCCGTGTATTTCCACACCTGGGCGGGGCAGTTCGGGGATTTGGGGGTTGGTGGTTCGGGCTGGTTCGTGTGGGCGGCTTGGTATCATGTGAACGGCGCAGGGAGATTACCAGGTGAGGGGGAGGATGTGAGGGTGGAAGGCAGAGGAGGGAGAGTGGTTGTGCATGCGGGGTATGAGGGCGCTGGGGTACGAGGGCGCTGGGGTAAGAGGGAGCAGGGGACCGCTGGCCACTTCTGGGGCGCCAGGTGCGTGCCGCGGAACTGCGGCTTGCGCACATGGGCTCCAACATGCTGACAAACCGCGATAATTGAAAGCGTGTATCGGCGTCCCAAAGTCGGAACATGCGCGCGTGCTTGCCTGCTCGCTGCCGAAGCCCGTTGGCGCGTAAAGCGCCGCATAGGCGAGTCCAACCAGGCTGGTGTAGGCGTTATATGGCAGCTTATCAACAGCATCCAGGTAAACCGCCGAGCACGAGCGGCCCTTCCGCTGCAAGCTTGCATAGCCCTTGTTGCGCGCAAACCAGCCCCAGCACATGGCTGCTTAGTAAAGTGCAAAGTAAGATTGTTGTTATGTATCTCGACAAAGTTTACAGCATTTCCGGCGCGTTCAGCGCAGTGCACTCTGAACTCTCGTAGTCTTTCGCAGCTTGACCTGGCAGCTCGAGCTTCTAAGCATTCACAGACGTTGTAAATCTAAAGCATGTTACTTGCAATTATTGTCACCCGACATGCAAGCCGCAAAACCTAACGGCCGCCACGCACCGCGAGGTGAAGCGCCGTGGAACAGGCGGGATTGCGTGTCATCGACAACCCCTGCAGAGTGCCGGTTCACCCCCCTGTCTGGGCAACCTCCGGCACCTCCGAAGTCCTGTGACCACCATTACATGCTACAGCTCCACTCAATTGCAGCATTGGCATCCATCCTCTCGCCAGACTTTGTCATTCCTCCTGTCCTAGCCTGTGCCAATGTACCAACCCACATCCCTGTCCACATCCTGCGTCGCCGCTTGCGGCTTGCCGCACTCAACATGCCCGTTCATCGACTCTTGTCACCTGTGATTAACTACCATTTACTTCCTCCAAGACAAGAGATAGTCTCCAATGCATGTTCTTAACACTCTCAACCCATGCCATGGATGACGGCAGTCGTCCAGGTGAAAACCGCTGTCCTCGCTACCCACTGATCTTCCCGCACGCGTGCCAAGACCCCCTTGATGTCTAACCCCACTCCCCAACATCCATCGCCCCTGCTTGTCACCTCACGCCACGCCTCGTCATTGTTTCCCGTCCTTGGGCGCCTGCTGCTGCTCCTGCTGCTCCGCCTGCTGCTGCTGGCCCGGCTGCTGACCCAACTGCAAGGCAGTCAAGGAAGAAAGGGCGAAACACAATGTCGGCTGCGTGTCGGTGGCCGTACATGCATGACACGGCGTTTGGCGATGCAAACTCCGTAACCGCAGTACGCAGCTCTGCACAACCGACACGCACACAGGCCAAACACCATGCACGCGCCGCCCCCCCCCCGCACCTGCTCGCCCTCCATCTGCTCGTACAGCCCCAGCCGCTTGTACTCCTCCTCAATGGTCTCCTTGGCGCGGTACACCTGCGTGCGGGTGCGTGGGTGGGTGTGTGGGTGGGTGTGTGGGTGGGCGCGTGGGGCTTTGTGTGGCGTGTCTGTCCCTAAAGCGACAGGAAGGCACACGCGCATCCCCTTCCCTTCTGCGTGGATGACTACCTCCCATCTCCACTGCGCCTATCCTCCGCCATGCCTCCCCACCTCAGCCCCTCCCCTCTTCGGCCCCCTCCTTTCCCCTTCCTGCCCTGGACCTTGCTCTGCCCCCTCCTCCCGTTTCCTTTCCTCCGCCGCACCTTGCTCTGCAGGTAGAAGCTGCCGTGCTTCTCATTCACCTCAAACATGTGCTTGAAGCGCTGTGAGTGTCAAGGGATTTACGATCATGACTAGTTAAGGAAGAGGTAGACGGTAGACCATCTTGCGAAACATCATCGGGCATGTGTGGTATGTGCGAGGCAGAGCCATGGCGTGTGCGCAGGGAGTAGGTGCCGGTGCAAGTGCGGGTGGGGGGAGGCGTGCGGGACAGGTGTGTGCTGCCGCGAGGGCCCGTGCATGCGGGGGCCGCAGGGGCCGCAGGGGCCATGACCCAACCGCACCCGCCACTTCAGCACCGGGGTCGCCCCCCGCAGCACCTACCACCACCTGCCACCACCCACCACCTGCCCCTGGCGCCCCGGCTCCCACCTGGAACGCCCTGGCCGCCAGCCTGCGCCCCCCTTCCCGCTCTTGGCCCCCATACTTCGCCTTCTCTTTGAAGACCTTTGCCCCTCCCCTTGTGTCTTCTGTTTTCCTGGGGACGGTGAAAACCACCCCTCCGCCCGCTGTCTCGCACGCCACGCACCCACCTTGACCACGTCTCCCCAGCTGGCCCCCGACTCCACCCCCAGAATGAGCTGGGCCTCCTGCGGGGCGGCACACACACGAAACACACACACGGGGCGGAAAGGGATGCCTCAGTCACCAGCCGCCGCCTACAGAACGGTACAGACGGCGGGCCCTCCATCGCTCCGTACGGGCAAGGCAGGAAAGGGGCGAGAGCCCGCCACGCCATGTCCGGCAGCTCGCAATACATGCCCATGCCCACACGCCCCCCGGGCTCCCAGGCTCCCTCCACATGTGGGCTTGTTCCAGCCACCCATGTCCCTCACCCTCGCCACGCACACTCCCAACTCGCCTCCCGCACACTCCGCCTGCTACGCACACTCCCCTCCCCCTCCTCCCCCTCCTCCCCCCTTCTCCCCCCCTGCCCCGCCCTGCTGCCGGCCGCGCACCTGCACGGCCATGGTCCCGGCCTTCTTGACCGCGGAGCCAGCCGTCTGTGGGAGTGGCGAGAGCGCGAGTGCGAGATTGCGCGTGAGTGCAGGCACAGTGCGTGGCTACAAGTCAGTTTGGGCTGAAGCGTCCGCAACCGCACCCGCAACAGCAGCCAGAGGTAGTATGCTGCACGGGCTGCGGCGCACATTGCGCCGCGCCCGCCACGAAGCGTCGGCCCTGAGCGCATCTACGCAATGCTCCCAACCGTCCCGCAGTGGTCCCGCAGTGGTCCCGCCACGGTCCCGCAATGGTTACATATCCCCACCTGCGCTGCCTGCTGCGCCGCCTGCGCCGCCTCACTCGCCACACCCGACTTCTGAGCGTCTGCAGTGAAGCAGCGGCGGGGGGCGCGGCGCGGTGCGGCGGGGATGAGCGGTGGGGAGTTGGTGGCAGTGGCAATGGCAGCGGGGCGGTGCCGGGTCGTGCAATTGAGTAATCCAAGATTCACGAGCCAAACGTTTGAGGGCCACAGGTAAGGGCCCACAGTTCGGTCGGCTCTGCGCGCCCCCAGGCACAGCACAGCGCCCCGCTAGACCACTGACTGAACGGCCCCCCAGCCTCCACCCTGGAGGGCCTTTGCTCGCCCTCTCCCTCCCCAAGCTACTCTCCTCCCCCCTTCCATCTAGTTGGGATTGGCGTGCACTGGCCCCCACTCTCCCGCCCACACTTACTGACTAGCGCCTGCGCCCAGGCCTGTGTGGCGGCTCGGAACACCACTGTGGCTCCCGCCACCAGCACCTGCGCCACCACTCGCGCGGCCTGTGTGGCGTGTGCGTTTTGTGAGTTAGGAAGAGGCAAGATGCTAGTGCTTTGGAAGTGGTGGTGGTGCGGGCTGTGTGAAGTTGTAAGGGAGGGGTGGAGGAGGCGGTTGGAGTGGATGATGAGCCAGGGACCGGAAAAAGACCGGGTTGGCGTGCTGGGAGTGCGAGGCGTGTCTATTACAACACGCCCCGGGAGACGAGGTGTCAGAACTAGTGAGGAGCAGCAATGAACCTGGGAGCTGCAGGCTGATGGGTCTGGGGGGGGGGGGCTGGTGCGACAAGCTGTTCGTGTGCGTGAACCGCGGAGTGAGACACCACCTCCGCTCATTCGCCGATCCAACACGCGTGCGCGACCCCCGCAAGCCATTCACGAACATTTGATGGCGGTCGTAGTATTGAGAGCAAGGCATCGGGGCGTGGGCGGGCACCGACAGAGCGCAAATCTCGTCGGCGTGCTGAGGTGACACCATCGCGCTGCCTATTAGTGCGCCACCCTGCCCCAGCCAGCTGCATCGCTGAAAGCTGCATGACACAAAGCTCACCATCTTGCGCTTGGGAGAGCGCTTCTTCCTAAGGTTGCGTAAAGCGGCCTGTGATGGCTTTCAGCGCTGGCAGGCCCGAGCGACCCAAGGCCTTGTAGCCTGAAGGCTACGTTGTGTAGGCACTGTAATAGCTGTAGAACGACCCAAGAAGCAGGCTCAGCGACTGTGGTCTACGTCAAGCTGCCAATACCTCTCAAAGTAATGTCAAGCTGTTCAGATCAATGCACAAGCAACTATTGTAGATTTGGGCAGCGCTGGTTTGCCGTGGTCAGCAAGAACGGTTGACAAGTCTGGTACCTAGAAGGCGCGTTTATTATAGTCAACTTGATGTATAGAATGAAAGTAACAGCATTTCGAGTGCGCCCAGAGGGGGGCCCAGGGAAAGTTTGGTGCCTCTCATCGCGGAAGCAGAGCCAATTCGCGTTGCCAAAGCAGACCGTGCTGCGGTGCTCCGTGCATCCATTGATGGGAACGGTAGCTGATACTCTTCCTGTATTCTAGGTCTAGCATCACTGGACCAAACGTGGATCGGTGCTTCCCTGAACCAATTTCCCTCTCTTGACCACATACCCGGGCGTCAGCATACCCGTAGTAGATTTGTGGCCAAACCTCGATTGCTTGTAAGTCGCGCGGCGGAGGCTAGACCCAGCACTAGGCCGATTGTGCAGGCCCCAGGCCGCTGAGCGGGAGCTACCCGGAGCCGCCGGCAGTGCTGGCCTGCACGGCCGCTTAGGCCCAAAGCATCGTTCGCCCCCTGACACTAGACGGAGATCTCCTGCTGCCTAGCAACAGCAGCGGCGGTTGCAACACCCGCGGTAGCAGCAGCAGCAGTAGCAGCAGCGGCGGCAACGGCGGCCAGTCGTGATGGCGGGCGCTAAACGGGACGCCAAATGGCTCAAGGACCAGCTGTCGCGGGTGAGAGACGGAGGATGGGGGTTTGGGGTTGGTTTGCTTGGGGTTTGACTGTGTTGGGGTTCTGGGCCTTTACCGTGATCTGGGCTGCTTTACCCCACGGCTTCCAGCAAAAGCGTACGCGCTGCTTGCACACGCACGCACGTCCCGCAACCACGCACAACCCAACCACCCATTCCCACTCTCCTGCACAGGTGCTGGGCTGGGATGACCTGATCCTGGAGGGGCTGGTGGACACGGTGGCGGCGGCGGCGGGGCCGGGCGGCGACCGCGCGGAGGTGGACTCAGTGGTGGAGGTGAGGCGGGTGGGGTTGGGGAGGGTGGGGGAGGGGAGGAGGAGGGGGAGGGCAGGAGGAGTGGTTTTAAATGCCAGTCCAAACTAGGAGGGAGTGGAGGGAGAGGGTTGTTATCGGAGGAGTAGTCGTATGGAGTCAGCGGCGGCGGTAGTGTTTAGGCGAGAGAGAAAAGGGGTTGATGCCGAGGGTGGGGGCAGGCGAGCCTGATGAGGATGGTGAGGGCGGTGCGGGCACAGGGACTGACTGTGAGTGCGCACGTCCCTCCAGCACTACACATCAACGCACCACATGTCGCCCATGCAGAACTTCATGGCGGACAGTCCAGCCGGCATCGCCATCATCAACGAATTCCTCAACGGCACCTCGGCGGGGGCTGCGGCCGGGGCCGGAGCAAAGGCCAAGCCGGCGGCGCCAGCAGCACCAGCAGCAGCAGCACTGGCGTCCAGGGCGGCAGGGGGAGCCGCGGGGTCAGGGGCAGGACGTGGCGGCGCGGCGGCGGCGGCGGCGGCACCTGCGCCGGCGGCCGCCCCCAGGGCCTCCTACGCGTCCTCCACAGCGGCGGCGGCGCCGGCAGCAGCGGCAGTAGCAGCAGCAGGCGGTGGGGGTGGTGGCGCCAACGGCCGCGCTGCCCCCGCACCGTACAATCCTCTGGGCCACCACCAGCAGCAGCAGCAGCAGGCTGGCAGTAGCAGTAGCAGTAGCGGCAGGGGCGGCGGCAGTAGCACCGGTGCTGCCAAGGGCGGGGCGGTGCCGGGGGCCGCGCCGCCTGGGTGGCAAGCGCTCACGGCGGGAGGCGGCGGCGGCGGCGGTGGCGGCAGTAGCAAGCACGCTGCGGCCGAGGAGGATGACTTCGGGCGATTCGTGACGGATGGCAGGGCGGGCGGCCGGGTTGCAGGTGGCGGCGGCGGCGGCGGCAGCAGGGGCGGCAGCAGCAGGGACCTTCAGGCCCTGGAGGCTAGCGCGGCAGGGGCTGAGGTGCGCACGTGGGCTGGTGGGGCCGGCGTGGTGGGCCGGTCGCAGGTACCAGCCCAAACTAACCGAACCCAATGCAAAAGAGCGAGGAGGAGCGGGGGTTGGGGGTGGGAGGGCGTCTGTGGCATCGAGGGGCGGCGAGGGGCGAGCGGCTGCGCTGCGTGGGCGTTTTGCCTTGTGTGCGGGGCCGGGATGCGGAGGCGAGGTGTGGTTGCAATAATGGGTTACAGGACTGCCATCAAAGGCCAGATGCCGATGCCTGCATGGCCGCCCCCCCCGTGCACTCTCATTCACTCATTGGCGCTTACAGAAGCCCGGCGGCGGCTTGGGACCGGCTGCTGCTGCTGGCGGCGGCGGCGGCGGCGGTGATGGCAAGGTGTTGGGCATGTTCAAGGCGGGTGGCCGCATCAAGGCGCCGGCGGGTGAGCGGCGCTGTGCCGTGTGTGTTTTGCTGAAGCGGGAGGGAGGGGTGGAAGGAGGGGTAGTTCAGTCAAGACCCAACGGGAGGAGGGGGCGGGGAATGGGTTGGCCTGCAGTGGGTGCATGGGGGAACGGCAGGGGCTGGCTCTGAGGGATGGTCAGTAATCGCGACTGTTCAAGCCTATTTCGTATTGGTATTGCGCCTCCGGCAATCTGCGGGTCTCATTATCTCCTGCGCCTCCTTGCCCCTGCCCAACAACAGCCAAGCCCGGTGCTGCCGGGCGGGTGGGCGAGGGCGGCGCACTGGCGGCTGCGGCCGCACTGGAGCGCAAGGTGAGGAGGCGGGCGGGGACACTGGGCAGGCAGCTGTGGGGCCGCCTGCTAGCACATGGCTGCTGCTGCTGCGTGTTGCATTCCACATATGCTGCAGTTTTGGTTCATACGCCGCATTCTCTCTGGCACGGTCCACGGCCATGCAACAAAGAGCGATTCTCCCGTGCGGTGACGAGGCCCCTCCCCTCCCCTCCCCACCCCCCTTCACCAGGTGGTCAACTGCCTGGGGTGCGGCAAGATCTACGACTGCCGCAATGTCACCAACGACATCATTCGATTCCTGGGTGAGCCGTGGCCTGGGGCGGTCTGGGGGTCTGGGGCGGTCTGGGGGTCTGGGGAGTCTGGGGGTCTGGGGGTCTGGGGGCCACGGGCCTGTGTGCCAGGGGCTCGAGCCTTCCCCTCCGGGGCTTCGGGGGTCCCACAGGGACGCAGGGAATTGTAGCTTGCAAACGTGCAATGCAGCGTTGCCGGTCAACCAGCGCAGCCTAACAACCGCCCAGACACAAGCCCGTTGTGAACCGCTGGCGCGTCATGCCCCAAACCCATCCCACCCCGGGCTGAAGGCCTTGACTTCTTAAGTAATCATGAATGTAACCCCCCCCCTGGACTTCACGGACATCGGTAACGACTACGTGACATCTGTACCATTGCTCCTGGCTACGCCCTCTCGTCGTATTTAACATGCATGGAACCACACCCCCCCCGTGTTGCTGCACCGGCGCGCAGACCGCGGCGGCACCTGCACCTTCTGTGGCGATGCCGTGCCGCTAACCTACAAGGACCGGCAGCAGGCGGCGGAGGCGGCGGCGGCAAAGGCGGAAGCGGCGGAGGCAGCGGAGGCAGGGGGCGCGGACGCGGATGCAGCCACCATTGCAGCTCGTGCGTTCAAGGTGAGCACGTGTCCGCCGCAACTCACCAAACTGCCCAAGCTCCACCAACAGTTTTTGATACCCAAATGTGCACGTACCCGCACCTCCTCCCGCCTCCACCTTTCCAGCCTCCAAACCAGCAAACCTTTCACTACCAACCAATCTTTCCAGCCCCCAAACCAACTAACACAACCCGCCCAACCAACCTGACCCAACCGCACCCAACCGCCCAAACAGGACCGGCTTGTGGAGTACGACCGCAACGCCGCCAAGCGCACCACCGTCATCGACGACCAGTCAGACTTCTTTGAGATCGACACCAATGCCTGGCTCAGCGACCAGGTGGGGCGGGGCGGGGCGGCATTGGGGTGCAGTGGGAGCGGGGGGATTATGTGCCCGAGAGGGGAACACGCCGTGGGTAGGGGGTGGCATGGGCAGGGGCGCGGGGCAAGGCAGGGCAGGGTAAATCAACGGAATGGCTGGTGGCTGGAGGGCTCTTGGACTCTGTGCAATCCTAGTTGGAAAGGGGGGAGGGCGCTGCGGCATGCGGCAGTGGCGTGCCGCAAAGGAACAACACATTGGACGTGTCAAGCCCGCCACACGTCCTACAACTGCCCATCTCCCTACCCTCTCCCTCGCTGTCTGTACCCCTCCTGCCAGGAGCGTGAGGAGCTGCGGCGGCGGCGGCAACTGGAGGAGGAGGCGGAGGCAGCCCGGCGCAAGCGGCTGACCTACACCATCGACCTCATCGGGCGCAAGGTGCGAGGGCGGAGGTTGGGGGTGGTGGTGTGGTGTGGGGCGCCGGCGTCAGCGCGCTGGCTCGTGCCGGCGCGCGTCCGCTGCTGGGGTGGGGGCTGGGGAGGGTTGAGGCACCCTCGCGTGTCCGGCATGGCGGTGTTCCAGTAATGAGAAAGGCTCGCCTTCACCTCACACAATCGCTTTTGCCGCGCACACCACCCACACACACGCACACACACACACACACACACACACACATACACGCCCGCCCGCTCCCCCCCGCTCAGGTGGTGTTGGATGAGGACGTGCGCCGGGCGGAGGAGGAGGCGGCGCGGCAGGCGGCGGAGCGGGCCGCCGCCGCCGCGCGCGCCGCCGCCGCCGCCGACGCGCTGCGCTACACGGACGGCCCGGGCGGCAGCAGTGGCTACGGCGATGGGGTGGCGTTCAGGGGCAATGCCATGAACGGCCAGGTGAGCTTGTGGGGACATTGGCGGGGGACGTGGGGCGCATCCCGCCTGGCGCGTTTCATGTGTGATCTGTTTTGGCATGTCAGCCCACCATGCCTCAGCACCAACCACGCCCACACCAACCCTCTGCTACGCCAACTCACCTACAACCCTACCTCACACACCAACCCACATACCCACCAACCCTCTTTCACCCGCCCAGGCGGGCGGCCCCACCCGGGAGCAGGTGGAGGAGGCGCTGGCGGCGCTGCGCCGCATGAAGGCCTGCCTCAACCCCGCAGCCCTCACAGCGCTGGGCGGAGCCGCAGGCGGCGGCGGTGCCGACGGCGGGCCGGCCGCCGCCCCGCTGTTCCTACCCGTGCCCACACCCGGCGGCGGTGGGTCAGAATCGATTCGTATCTTATATTGTGTGTTTGCTTCGCTTGTGTTTGCTCACGCACATGTGCGTACATTGCAACTACGGTGTCCTGCACGTTTCCTCCCCGTGTGCGTGTGCTCTTAGCTGACACCGGGTTTCGGATCACACACATGCAGGCGGAGGAGGAGGAGGAGGAAAAGGCGGGGACAAGAAGGTGGCTGCGGCGGCGGGCGCATCGGGGAAAGGCGGCTCTAGCGGGCGGAGTGGGCCGGCGGGCGCGGATGGCGGCAAGTCGCGGTATGCAGGTGCGTGCACGCGGACAGTGCATGGCAGTTGGATGGGGGCGGCCCAAAACCGTGACTAAGGACCGCTGATACCGAACCCGAAGTGGGAGAGCGCCAGGAACCCCTGGAGAGCGCTGAAGACGCAGCGCGCACCGTCGCCGGACGTCAGTGGACGTGCTCACGTACTGGACCGCAGGAGAGCCGCTCTGCCCCGCTTCTTATTCCTGCGAAGCCTCCAGCTCGTAGCCCACAGCCCGCAAATGTTCCATTTTATTCCCTCGCCCCCTTCCCTACGTCTTCACCTCTCATTTGTCATATATTTTATCCCCCACCGTCTTGCAGGCCGCGCTGTGGGCGGCGGCGGTGGCGGCGGCGGGCGAGTGCAGCACGAGCTGGGCTCCGAGTTTGACGCGTTCGGGGCGGAGCTGGTGCTTGACGAGCTGATGGGGGGAGCGCTGCTGGACAACCAGGAGCAGGTGGGGTGAGGTTTGGGGGGCGGGGGAGGGGGGGGGTGCTGGAGGGCAGAGTGCGAGGTCGTGTGGAGAAGTGGGATGGCCCGAGGGTCCGCGGCAGTGGATACCATGCGGCGGTTCGCGATAACATGTATTGCGCGAATTTGGGCTTTGCAGCTCATATATACTCCTAATCGCGTAGCGCCATGGTGGCTTGAGCTGCTGAACCACGTAAATTATAGTTCCTCTGAGCTTGCAAACGCACAGCTACTATCAGTTCGTGCGAGTATTTACATGGATGCTTGGCGCAAATGACGCAACCTATTTCCACACGCGAGCTGCTCAGCGGGCAGAATCCCGCATTCGCAAAAAGCCTTGCACTCGCCGCTGGCTTCTTAGCTCCGGATCCAGGACCTGCGAATCATGATGTCTCTAAAGTGCAGCTGATGCAGCAAGGAGGCTCGTGCGCCAGCGCGGTCGCCGTGTCGCCCGCCGAAATGGCGCCGAGCGCACCCGCCCAGACTCGCGCAGCCGCGTTACCGCACCCCCACACGACAAACATTTCACTGGGGTGCACTGGGCATTGCAGCAGCGACAGCGGCAACAGCAGCGGCGCACAGGACGGTACCAGCACCGGTGCCCCCAGTACCCCCGCACCCGCACCCGCCACCACCACCACCACCACAACCACCACCACAACCACCGTCGCACCCGCACCGCTGAGCACCCGAGACCTGCTCAGATACGCGCGGGGTCTGGGCGCCTGGCTGCCCTCCCAGTCTCAGCTGCCGGCGCCAGCATCGCCTGGCCCCCCTCCCGCAGCTGCAGCATTAGCAGGAGCAGCACCGGCAGTAGCAGCGGCAGGACCGGCAGCAGCACCGGCAGTAGCATCAGCGGCGGCCCCGGCCCCGCTCCCGGCCTGGGGCCGGCATGCCGGCGCACCGCCGCCGCCGTCAACGCCACAGCAAGCAGCAGCGGCAATAGCAGGCCGGGGGGCGATGTGGACACCTCCTGCGCCTCCAGGCCCGGTCCCTGGGCTTGGGCCGGGATCGTTGCCGGGGTGGAGGCCAGTTGCGGGGCCTGGGGCGAGCCGCAGCGACAGCAGCGATGACTTTCCGGCTCTGGGCTCTGCGCCAGCTCGAAGCCGAGCGCAGGAGCGGGCGGCGGCAGCTGCAGCTGCAGCAGCAGCGGCGGCAGAGGCGGCAGCGGCAGCGGCGGCAGCTGCTGCAAGGGAAGGGCTGGGGCAGCAGCCATGTGGGAGCGTAGGGGAGCTGCCGCAAGGACAGCAGCAGCAACAGCAATTGCAACTGCAACGGTCGTGGCAGAACCAGCCGCAGCCGGGGGAGCGGCGGCAGCAGAACAAACGCACGCGGCCGCTGATTGTGAGCGGGCACGTTGCATACCGTACATGTGTGGAGCGGATTGGTTTTGAGCACTACCGTATCTCATTGCCGTCAGCGCATTCCATCATAAGCTAGGCTAGCAAGGCATACCGGTTATGCATTTCTTGATGGGAGTGGCACTTGCTCCCAGGTTCCCCTGCCTGCAGCAGCGCACGCGCGCGCCATCCTTCAAACCGCCCTATTGCGAACCGCTCCTGCTACCTGCATTCGACCTCGCATAACCTCCATTTGTGTTGTGAATAACACCTCCTGACATCCCAACGCGAACAGGAAGGGCCGTACGACATCTGTCCGCCCGACATGGCGCCCTCCACCTCCGGATCCGGATCCTACGCCGCCGCCAGCAAGAGCTCGGGTGGTCCGGCGCCGCCGCCGGGCGGGCGGGCCGTGCCTGGTCTGCCGCCTGGTCTGGTCCTGATCAAGGGCTTCTTGTCCATGTCGGAGCAGATCAAAATCGTGCAGGTGAGATCCCGTTTTAACTGTTGGGGCGGGCAGCTCGGGCGGGTACGGTGCCGTACTGCCGGATCGGCCAGCTGCATGCCGCGGAACGACGACCGGCCCACCTGGCTCCTGTGCCTGTACGGCACCTCAATTCCTCACTTCACGTGCTTTGCGACCTCTCCTTAACTAATCATGAATGTAATCCACACACACACACACACACACACACACACGCCCACACACGCGAACAGGCTGTGCGGGAGCTGGGCCTGGGCCCGGGCGGCTTCTACCCGCCCTCCTACTCGGGCGGCGGCCGGCTGCAGCTGCGCATGATGTGCCTGGGTCTGCACTGGGAGCCGCGCACCAGCAAGTACGAGGCCACTCGGTGAGGCGGAAGGGGGAGGGAGGGGAGGGGAGGGGGGGTTACATTCATGATTATTTAAGAAGTGAAGGTGTAGCC
This sequence comes from Chlamydomonas reinhardtii, assembly GCF_000002595.2. Lineage (NCBI taxonomy): Eukaryota > Viridiplantae > Chlorophyta > Chlorophyceae > Chlamydomonadales > Chlamydomonadaceae > Chlamydomonas > Chlamydomonas reinhardtii. The sequence goes on from NC_057012.1 coordinate 7,214,892, forward strand.
AGGAACAGTAGTATAGGAGACGCGTTGTTACCGGAGGGGGGATTGTGAATACCAGCCCAAACTAGCAGAGCACAGGCAGAGGCGAAGAGGGGGAGGGGGTTGGGGGGCTGATCGGGGGAAGAGGGCGGTTTCACCCTCATACAAGGGAGTAGGGGAGGGTGCAACAGGGAGAGAGGGGAGGGGATGGAGGTAGCACCGGCCAGTACGTGTGGGGTGCGACGGGCAGTGTGGGGTGCGTGGGTGTGTGCGCAGGTTTAGGGGCGTGTGGGGTCAAGGGTGCGTTATGCCTGTGCGTCTCATGGGGCGGATTGGGTGCAGCGCATGCGTGCGGGTGGCGGCGGGTGGCGACAGCAGCCGATAGCGCGGGGCGGTGCCGGCTGCTGCTGCGCATGCTGGGCGGTGTGGTGATGCAGGTGGTGAGGGCATGGATCGCCCTCCTCCCTCTACCGCAACTGTGACATGACTTACCCACCCCATCCCAACCTAACCCAACCCCCTCATCCAACCCCCTCACCCAACCCCCTCACCCTCACCCCTCACCCACACACGCAGCTCCTCCTACGACGGAGCCAGGCCGCCGCCCATACCCCCCCTGCTGGCCCAGCTGTGCGCCAAGGGGCTGGCGGCAGCCAACGCCGCCGCCGCCGCCGCGGGCGGGTCGGCCGCCGCCGCGCTGCCGCCGCTGCAGCCCGACATCTGCCTCGCCAACTTCTACGAGCGCTCGGGGCGGCTGGGTATGCACCAGGTGAGGGGGGGGCGGCTGGGCATGCACCAGGTGAGGGGGGGGGGGTTGCGAGAAGGTGTGTGCATGGTGTGTACAGTTGTCGTGTGTGTGTGTGTGTGTGTGTGTGTGTGCGTGTGTATGGGTGTTGCTGGGGGAGGTCACAGGGGGGTGGGTGGGGGATTTAGACGTGTAGCGCTGGAGCTGGTTGGGGTTGGAACTGGTATGGGACGTGGGCGGCCGGTGCAGCCGGTGCTGTGCCAGGGTAGGGGGGGGCGTGCAGGTGTTTGGCCACACGCTTCACACGCCCGTGAACCTGACCCGCCCACTCCGCACCCGGCTCCTGACGCACATGTCTGCCTGCCGGCCTACCCGCCTGCCTGCCTTCCTGCACTACCCACCCCTCTCCACCCAACACCACCACCACACTTCCCCCACTCACACCCACCCACACTCCTCCACACCCACACCCACACACCCCTCTCTCCACACCCCCGCCAGGACAAGGACGAGCAGCCCGACTCGCTGCGCGCGGGGCTGCCGGTGGTCTCGCTGTCGCTGGGGGACGCCGCGGACTTCCTGTACGGCAGGAGCCGGGAGCCGGAGGAGGCGGCCAGCGTGCGGCTGGAGTCGGGTGAGGGGGGTTAGGGGGGCGGGGGTTGGAGGGGTGAGGGAGGGGGCACGAGGGGGGGAGGGGCGTGTGTGGGGGGAGGTGGAAGGGGGGAGGTTTGGGGCTGGCCACCCATGCAAGACGGGCGTGAATGATAAGAGGGCAGGAATGGATTCAAAGAGGGGCGCGGTTTGCGTGGACTGCTGGTCCACCGCGCGGGCAGGGAAGATGGGCGCGTTTTGCGGGCAGCGGGCAGGCAGGCTGGCAGCAGCCCAGTCCCCCACCCCCCCTCGCCGGCATGGCCCGCTGCGTGCTCACACCTGTGTGTGGCCACCAGTAGCGGCCCCCTTCCCGCGCCGTGTGTGGAGTTGGCCGTTGCACTGACAGTGCGCTTGTACGGCCCGCGTTTGCTGCTGCGTGGCCCGTCCGTGCCCTTTCGCATTTCATATGCTGTCTCGCCGCCCTAGACTAGACGTCAAGTCCCACGTGTGGCCTGCGTCTTTTCTTCGCATGGCCGGGTAACCTTCACGCCCCACCCCCACCCCACCCCAACCCGACCCGCCCCCCACTGCTCTGTACCAACCCCAAGATTCCGCCGTCTACCTCTTCCTTGACTAATCATGAATATAACCCCCACCCCCCTGCCCCCCTCCCTCCGTCCCTCGCCCCCCAGGCGACCTGCTGGTGTTTGGTGGCCCCAGCCGAATGATCTTCCACTCTGTGGCCAAGGTGGGTGGGTGGGGACGTGCGTGTGTGTTTAATGTGATGCGATGTGATGCGCTTGGCTTGCAGTCTGGAGTGCATGTGTGGTAGGTGGCATGTGCGTGTGGGTTTCTGCACTAAGCGGTGTCCCCGCTCGAAATACATCCCGCCTCCACTCCTGCCACTGCCGCGCCCCTGGCAACCCCGTATACTGACTTACTGACCCCGTCCCAACTTCACCCCCCCCCTTTCGCCCCCGCCCCCACCATGCGCCGCGCACCCACCACCCCAACACTCACCCGCAACTTCCACCCACCCCCACCCCCACCCACCCCTCCCTCCATCAGATCCACCCCAACACCGCCCCCTCGGAGCTGGTGCGCGCCACGGGGCTGCGGCCCGGCCGACTCAACCTCACCTTCCGCCAGCACAAGCGGTAGACGACGTAGACGGCGAGGCACGACTGTGTGTGGAGGCACGAGTGCTCACTTCAGTCAACCGGGGTGTGTGTATGTGTGTGTGTGTCTGTGTGTGTCTGTGTGTGTGTGTGTGTGTGTGTCTGTGTCTGTGTCTGTGTGTGTGTGTGTCTGTGTGTGTGTCTGTGTGCGTGTGTGTGTGTCTGTGTCTGTCTGTGTGTGTGTCTGTGTGTGTGTCTGTGTGTGTGTGTGTGTGTGTGTGTGTGTGTGTGTGTGTGTCTGTGTCTGTGTCTGTCTGTGTGTGTGTCTGTGTCTGTGTGTGTGTGTGTGTGTGTGTGTGTGTGTGTGTGTGTGTGTGTGTGTGTGTGTGTGTGTGTGTGTGTGTGCGCGGTGCCCTCGCTCGCGTGTCACGGAGCCCACTAAGCCACCTGTTGCTGTGGGAAGTCAGCGCGCGAGGTACCGGCGTGGGGAATGTCTGCGGGCCGGCAGCAGGCGTGATGAGCTGGATAGGTGCGTGGATTGGTGTGGCGACTGGGCGATGATTGGCTTGCTGCGGTCAGTGCGTGTGCCTATGTGTCCGGTGCGTAAGGCTGAAGAGTGTCAGGCAAGAAACGTACGGGAGTTCAGTGTTATTGTATGTACGGTACGTTAGATCGACGGGGTACGTTTGGGGTTGGATGGAATGGCGCACGCCGGTTGTGGTACGTTGCTTGTGGTGTTATGATATGGCTGGCTGGCACGTGGCTGGCTGGCACTCACGTGCCAGTCGATGTGTAGTGCGGGTGGTGAGCGGGCGGCAGGATGTCGTTTATTCGTTGTGTGCAGGTATTGGTCCAGTTGGTGTTGGGGGGCGTGTTGCCCATCCAGGGCAGTAAGAGGCCTGGCATCATGGCATGTCGGAGCGGGCCAGCATGCATGCAGGGGGGGGGGAGTGGCCGAGGCCTGAATGGGGCCTGAACCGCCACCCATTACGGTGTTATTCCGTAGCGGTCCCCCAATTCCCCAGAGACAAATGCCCTGCCACTGAAGTAGATAGAACTCCTTTTCGCAGCGCGCGGTGCTTGGATAATCTAGACTCTAGAGAGTCTAGGCGGGCACTCAGCCTGCACGACTGCACGGCAGAGCTACACGCGGCCTCAACCCGGGTGATAATGCCCCACGCCCAGCCACCGGTGGCAGCCACTCTTCCCAAAAGAGTTGTGACACTTATCACGTTGTGGGGAGGACGGTGGTCAGCCGTGGCATGGGGCGTGTTCATTTCAATGACCTCAGTTCTGCCTGTCGAGGCAATCGACGCATGGTCATTGTCTGGATCCAAATGCGGATCCAAGCTCGGCCTGCACACCTCCCGACTCCCGGACGCACAGACGCACATACATCATTGATATCAAAGAACCCTTCTTTCATAGCTTTCAGTTGACAGACAGGCACTGCACGCTCAAACAGTTCTGTCCTTCAATCAAACTATCTGTCAACATGCCGAAGCGCAGTCAGAAGCATGCATCGGAGGACGATTCGGAGGTTGCGCTCGACGAGGAGTACGAGGCCTCGGAGGACGCGCCTTCAGACGACGACAGCGATTACGAGGAGCAGCCCGCCAAGAAGGGCAAGAAGACGCCATCTAACAAGGAGAACAAGCCGCCTGCAAAGTCTGCAAAGACGCCCAGTAGCGGAGCCAAGCCGCAGGAGAAGGTGAGCGAGGACATCGGGGCATGTTGTTTTTGAAAAGTCGCGACTCGCGCGCGTTCGGGGCGCCTGTGGACAGTCTCGCATACGTGATCAGCTGGTTGGACAACTGACTAGTGAATCTTCCTTCAGGTGATCGAGCGCCTCCGCAAGTCCCTCTACTCGAGCATCAACGCCCAGATGGTCTACAAGAAGGGCATGAAATGTAAGATTGGCCGGGTAAACGTAATGAGTGGGACGTGCGCTTCTAGTTCTGTCTCTCACCACTCTACCAGCTCCAGCCGAGCCAGGGGCCCAGGGCAGAGTCGAGCAGCTCCGGCGCCCTAAGCCAGCCTCGTGTGCGCCTGCATGCGAAAAGCCAAGACGCCCGCCGTTTTCAATCCCTCACATTCTCCATGCCCGTCCGCAAATATCCCTGCCTTGACCCCCGCCCACCGCAGACGGCAGCTCGCGTGTGAACGTGGAGATTCCCAACATGACCCCCGCCGACGTCGAGGCGATGCTGGGGGACAAGCTGTACGGCCGCGCCAGCAAGGGGCCCAAGCAGGTGGGCTGGCACTCGAACGTGACTGAGACGCGGGGGAGAATGGGGTGCCAAAGTCCGTGCCCCAAGCACGTAATCCGCAGTGCCCCCAGCACCCGCAGTCCGTAGCCTCGACCCTGCATGCGTGGGGGCCTTCACTGCGGCCTCAGCTGGGGCCTCTGCTATGGGTGTGCCGCGGGCCTCTTGTTGAGTGGAGGCCCGCTCAATGCAATCGCGCACACATGACCTGGCGAGGTCTGGTGGAATCCAGCAGGGGCAGGGCGGCCAGGGCGGGCAGCAGGCCATGTGGGTAATGGCATGTGGGTCACGGCTAGATGGCGGGGCGCGGGGCGTGCAACAACAGGGTTCAGGCGGCGAGGCCCCGGAATGGGTTGACCAATTCCGCCGTACAGTACTGACCAAGGCGGCTGGGGGGTTGCAAACAAAGCCCTGGGCCGGTTTTCCCATCTGGGTTGCCTTCAACGAGGGTAAGGGCGGGGTCCAAGCCGGGTGCGGGTGCGGCAGCAGACGCGGGGGGGAGGATGGGTGGGGTGGGGTGGGGTCGCCACGATGCCGCCCCTTCGTGCCAAAAGCTTACAACTGAATGCATATGCATGCACGGCAGCGCCTCACAGACCCCATGTCCCGCACTTAGGCCCCCATTTGGCAACTGTCACAACGCCCCGTCCCTGCTTCTGCCCCTGCCCCAGCCGCCGCATCACGGCGCCACGTGACCTTGCGGTTGTGTTGCTGCCGCTGCCGCTGCCGCCGCCGCTGCCGCTGCTGCAGGTGTCAGTGACCACGGGCTGCTCCGACGAGCTGGAGGACGTCATGGGCAGGTGGGTGGGTGGATGTGAGTCGGGGACGAGGGCTCGGGGGTGCTCGGTGGGCGTGGGGACTCAGGGGGTTAGCGAAGGCGGCGGCGCAGGGGGGGGTGGGCTGGATGCACGAGCGACGAGATGTGTGTTTACTCACGGGGAGCAAGCGAGGAATTCTGCAGGGCCGTGCGGCTGCTCGTTATGAGAGCGGCACGGCCAGTTCATGCGGATTTGCATATGGGTTCGCATTGTCCGACACCGTCAGCCACGCTCAGCACCTCCCGCGCGGCAGCCCGCCACCCAGTGCGACCTAGGTGCACCTGTGATGGTGGCACTGCACTCCTCGTACAGCCATATGCCCCTTACACACACACACACCTGTCGTACACGCATGCACCTGCCGTACACGCAGGGCTCCGTACAAGAGCCTGCGGTACGGCGCGGCGCTGGTGCTGCACAACGACACCGTCAAGCTGGTGTACAGCCGCGAGACCGGCATCCTCAAAGCCACGGCCGCCTGCGTCATGCTCAAGTAGAGCGGCGGCTGGGCGGATGCGCGGGCTGGTGCGTGGGCTGGTTCGGGATGCTCAAGTAGGACTGGTCATCGGCTGCGGGATGCTGTGAGAGAGCACAAGCTATCGGGTGCCCCCTCATGGCAGTCCCATGGGCTTACAGGTGCATGGGCGGACCAGGGTGGCCTTGCGGGAGAGGCGAGGGAGCAGCGGAGCCGCGCATGACACGCACGCTGATGGGTGCTATGTTTGGCGCGGGACCACAGACGGCTTCGTGTGACGGCCATATGTATGTGAAGTGCGTGGGTGTGGGTGTGTGGCGGGCGCTGTTATGGAGGTGCTTAGGACAGAGGCGGATGTGAGGGCAAGCCTACGAAAGTCCGTGGGCTCTGCTGCAGGTGGGGAGGGGCGTACCTGTGGCGCGTGTGGGCCGAAGGTTTGAGCTGTGCTGGACAAACATTAGGCCGCGGGCAATGTGCTGGAAGCCGTCCCTGTACATGCATACGGTGGGCCGACAGTGTTTTGCCCGGCCGTGTGGGCCTAGCTAAAGAAATACCGGTACTGTGGCTGGCGCTGCCGGGTGATAAATGTTCGTGAGGTCGAGATGACTGATGTGTTGTCGCGTGAATGCAGGGGCAAGCTGCCATGAGCTGGATGGGCGTAGAATAAAGGCATGTGTGTGTGCGCGGGCGGGTGTGTGTTTGGTCTGGTTCACTTGCATCTCTGGCGGTACATTGCACCGCACCGCAAAGCACGCTCTGTCGAGGTGTGTGTAGGCGGCTGCGTAGGAGGCAAGTGGCCGTAGTGTGATGACGCTGCGTAGGATGTCGGTATTATTAGGCAGGCTGGCTATCTCACAGAAACATCTGGCTATCAATAGTTAGGGGCTACGTGCACTTGCTGGGGCTAGGCTCCCTTCCGGTGAGTGTTTGTGTACATATATATTATGGCATCGGTAGAAACTGGATACGGATACTGTTTGCATGCGTCACACGTGGGTATACCCGTATGGGCGTGTGGGCGGTGTTATGGCCATTACTCCCGCATTCCCCGGATCCCGGGGTGTACGTCGGCATCGCTGCTTGAATTGCGACTACCGCTGATGTAATCTGAGTCATGACAGCAGGGTTTAGGGCCGCAACTTGATTTGATAGCGCATGATTTTCGGCACCCCCTCTTGCTTCAAGCCGTTGACACTGGCTGGACCATTTGCGTACTTCTCAAAACACCTTCAGTACGGTATGATACGGGGAGGTACAACACCCACTTATCCAGCAACCGTAGCAGACACTCAAGGTACGCACCACCATGGCACAGACCTCTAGGAACGAACACCGGCACACAATACGTAGCGGTTCTGCTCTCGGCTGCCCCGTCCAGAGGCAGTAGCGCAAAACAGGTGTGGTCAGCGCAAAGAGCTGCATGGGCTGACTTGCCAAGTTGCAATCCTTTCCCCCTGTCCCCCTCGCCCAGTCTTGCCCCGCCCGGCCGCCCATCTATTCGGCTGCTGCGTCCCGCACGCCGCCGCACCCGGCCTGCCACGGCAGGGGTCACATCCTGACTGTTGGCACATGCGGTTCACAATGGCAGTAGTTTTCATCGTAGCTGTGCATGTCTAAGGAGTTAGACGGAATCAGCACAGCAGGGGAGAGCCCTTCTCTGCAGCCCACACACGTGCAGCGCGTGGTGTGACGTGCGGTGCCTCCGCAGCAGCCATGTCAGTCATGGGTCACCCATCGACGCCGGAATGCCGCAGTGTTTAAGGCCCCAGCCAAATGAAGCAGATGGCCGCCAAGCCGCCGTTACGGCCTTACGGGGTCGTCGGGGTAGGGGAGGGCCGGAGGGGTCGAGGGGGGCCCAGGCGCCCAGCCCAGTCCTGCAACTGATGGGGTCCGGAGGTAGGCCTTGTACACCGGCCTCGAGGTTACACACGTGCGAGGCCGTTGGTGGAATGGATCTGTGAGTGCGACACGGTAAGGGCAGTGCACTGCGTGCTAAGGGACCGTGGCGTGCGCCCGGTGCTTTGGTAGTGCGTTGGCTGCATGCGTGTGGAGGAGGGTGGCGCACAGGGTTCAGTTGCACGCGTTGTGACGCAAAGTCAAAGGGGGACAGGAAGGAGCAAGGGTGGCCGGGCGCCACGACCGCCGGGCTAATAGTGTGCTTAAGTATTTTGTCATTTTGTGCGCGCGCCGTGTAGGTGGGCTGCCGTACTGTGAAACGGAAGGACCGAGCGGCAGAGCCTGATGCGCCGCGTGCTTAGCACAAGCGTTACAAATGACGAATTGGCGGGTGCTGAGGAAGCTTGTTCAGCTAGCAATCACTTACACGCACATTTGGTCATCCGTCATTGATGTTGCCATTGCTTTGAGTACGGTAATGAAGTTCATGGTCAAAGGACGCGGGGACTTGCGTCCAACACGATACTGTACCCCGCAAGTTCTGACTCAAATTCCCTAATTGTCTTGCTGCTCCAACGAGACCCGCACCGTATCACGTCATCTTTGGTCACGGTTCCAACTGACAGCATTTCAGTACGTCCTTCAAGTTGCACACGATCTTTATTTTCCTGGCACGCCAGCGGCAAGAACGATCACCGGCAACAAGTGCTGCTGCTCTCCCACACCTTCAATGCCCCGTTGCCGCGCCGCCGCCACTCCCGCTGCCGTGAGCGTCACCGACACGTCAGGGCACGTCCCCGCACCCGCACCCGCCACCGTCCCCGGCTCCGCTGCCCCCACGCCCGCCGCGCCGCCCTCAGCAGGCGCGACCGGCTGCGCCGCGATGCTGCTACTGCCGCCGGTCGCCTCACTGCCCGGCTGCTGCTGCTGCTGCAGCCGCACCAGGCCGCGGTTGTTGAGGACGAGCATGTCATAGAAGCACCTGGGAGCAGGGCCAGGCGCGTGTCTCCTTAACGGTTGTTTTGGGTTGTGTGTGCACTGCACAGCTATGATTCTAGAGGCAGATAACAAACATGGGTTTGAACATGCCTAGTTGTTGGGGTGCAGACAGACAGCCCAATCACTCAGCAGTCTCCGCCAACAAGCCCAGGCCACAAAGCCGCACCTGGCCGCTTCCCGCCGGCTGCGCCCCGTCACCATAGCCTGGAGGCTGGCGGAGGCTGTAGCAGCAGACGCAGAAGCAGACGCAGCAGCTGCGCCGGCAGCAGCGCCAGGCTGCAGCTGCGTGGCCGGCAGTAGCGCCTCCTGTGTGGGGGGCGCCAGCCGCGGCTGTGTGGGCTGCGGCTGCTGGGCCTGACTCAGCAGCAGCAGCTTGGCTTGGGAGTCCTGTGGGCAAAACGCGTGGGTGTTTCGGGCAACGGGAGACGGCGTTAATGTCATGACCGCAAGGCAGCTGCAAGGCGGCAAACGTGATGCCAATGAAATCCCGGTGTCTTTATACGTTCTTGTCAGCAGCGCGGCGACGCATAACAACACACACACACACACACACACACACACACACACACACACACACACACACACACACACACACACACACGCAAGCACGGCAGCGTACGACCCCACCTGTTGCTGCTGCTGTGACAAGGCCACCACCGCCCGCGCCACTGCATCGAACTGGACCATCGTGCGCCCCAACAGCCCACCGCCGCTACCGCCACTACCGCCACTGCCGCCGCCGCTTAGGGCGCCATAGCTGCTGCTGGTGCTCGGCAGCGCCGCAAGCCCCTCCTGGTCGCCGCCGCCGCCATCAAAGCCGCCACCATTGCCGGCTGACGGTGTCGCGCCGCCGCCGCCGCCGAAGCCGCCGCCAATGCCGGCAGACGCGCTGCCGCCGCCGCCACCCAAGGAGTACGACTGCCGCGCGCTACCCACAGCAGCCTCGTCTGACGCCGCCGCGTTGCCGTCATGCCGCGACTTGGCAGCGGAGCCAAGACCAGCCGCCGCCGCCGCCGCCGCAGCGGCTGCTGCGGACTGCTGAATGCCGGGCTGTGCGAAGGGTGTCACGTGCGGTTGGCCAGCACCCACACCAGCAGCCAGCGCCGCCGCCGCTGCCATCGGCTCCCGCTGCTGCTCCTGGCTCCCATGCGCGGACGCGGCCCTGGACATCCGGCCGCCACCGCCGTCAACCGCCGCCGCCTCAGCCGCCACCGCGTCATCACCAAGGGCGTGGCCATGCGCCTGCAAGCCCGGCTCCAGATCCATGTCCGCGGGCTCTTCACCAAGATCTGGGCCCATGCCGGAACCGGATCCAGATCCGAATCCGCCCAGCACGAGCTCGTCCTGGCTGGCGGCGGCGGCGGCGTGGCCCGTGCCGCCACCGGGTTGCTGCTGCTGCTCCTGCTGCTGGCCCGGAGCAGCGATGGCGCCGGCGGCGAGGGGCGCGGCGTGCTGCGGCGGCGGCGGCGCCGCCGCCAGTGTGCGCCCGCCTCCGGCGGCGTTTCGCGGCTGCAGCGGCTGTAGCAGCCGCAGCGGGCTGAGCACCTCGCTTCCGCCTGACGGCACGCCGCCCTCCTGTGCCGCCACCACCGCCTCCGCCTCCGCCGCCGCCAGGTCCGCCGCCGCCGCCTTGCCGCCGCCGAGCTGCTGCTGCTGCTCCAGCGGCATTTGCGCTCCTGGCTGCGCCCCTGGCTGCAGCTGTGGCGGCTGGTTCTCCTTGTCAGAGTGCTCGAGGAGGAAGGACTGGGACTGAGACTGAGAGCGCGTCAGGGCTGCCGCCGCCGCCGCCGCCGAGGCTCCGGCGTCAGCCTCGGCGGCTGCCGCCGCACCAGCACCGGCGCTTGCGGCCGGGCTGCCGCCGCCACCGCCGCCACCGCCGTCGACGTCCATGTGGTCGTCAGCGCCCTGCTGGCACAGCTGATTGGCATTGCCGCAGCTGCCGCCGCCAGCTGCCGCCACGCCGGCCTCCTGCATCTGCTCCTGCTCCTGCATCTGCTCCTGCATCTGCTCCCGCAGCTGCACCTGCTGCATCTGTAGCTGATGCAGCTCAACTGTAGCACCAGCCGCCGCCGCGGGCGTGCCCGCACCCGCCAGCCCCGCCGCCGCCCTGAGGCTGCCGCGAAGCAGGCCCGTGTCCAAACCGCCCGCGGCGGCGGCGGCAGCCGCACCACCCATAGCCATAGCCCAGCCGCCACCGTCGCCCGCGCCATCGGCGGCCTCGGCGTCGGCGTTGGGTGTGCCGGGCGGCGGGCGGCGATGGATGCCGGCGGCGGGCGAGGGCGCGGGTGGGTGGTGGCGATGGTGGTGCTGGTGCTGCTGGTGGTGGTGGCGGAAGGCCGCCCCTGCGCCTCCACCCAGGGCTGCGGCGGCCGCCGCGCCCATCTGAAGCGCGTAGTGCGGCGCCATGTGGCCTGTGTGTGTGTGTGTGTGTGTGTGTGTGTGTGTGTGTGTGTGTGTGTGTGTGTGTGTGTGTGTGTGTGTGTGTGTGTGTGTGGGCGGTCGGGCGCAGAAAGCACACGCGTCATGTACTCTGATGCTTGCGCGTGTTGCAAATGTGGTATGGCTTCTCACCACACACGCGCTTATCACACCGAGACACCACGAAGACTGTGCGGATGTCGATCATCCAGGCGTGCGACGCCCACACGCGCCACAGCGCACAACAGCATGTTGCGTCGCCAACACCCGACACACCGAGCAGCCGCCCACCTGCCGCCACCCGGAACAGCGCCTGAAGGTGTGGCGCCAGAGCCGAGCCGCCGCCGCCCACTGCTGCCCCCACGTCGCCCACTGCTGCCCCCACGTCGCCGAATGCGGCGATATCACTGACACCACTGCCGCCAGCACAGCCGCCAGCACCGGCCCCGCCGCCCGGCGGCCGCCCCAGCAGCAGCAGTCGGCTGCTGAGCAGCGCGCGGCGGGCGGTGCGGCCGCCACCGGTGTTGCCAGCGACGGGGCCACCCAGCGGCGCACCTGCAGCGCAGCACAAGCGCACATTACGGCATAGTGTTACGGCATAGGTCCACAAGCATTGCAGTCCTCCTGAACGCGTTTCATGGCTCGCCCGAAGCTCGCGCTGTAGAAACTTGCAGACCTCACAAACCCAACTATCAACAAGGCCGATGCGGGCATGTACATTCGGCACCAACACCAACACCAACCAGACCGGCACCATACTGGTAAAGTGGCCACTCACCCGCTAGCGGCCAGCCACCAAGGGCCGCCGACCCAGCCGCGAACATCGCGCCCGCCGCCGCCGCCGCATCCGTCTCGCCAGCGCCTGCCGCCTCGCCGCCTAGCGCAGCGTTGGCATCAACTGCTACAGCCGCGCGCCTTGACCGCGGCGAGGCTGTAGCAAGTGGGGAAGGCGCGGGGCTTGCAGGGCCGGCGGCGGCGGCGCCGCTGCCAAGGGAGGGGCGCGGGCGTTTGGCGGCGCGACGGCTGGCTGCGGCCAGGGTGAGGGGCGCTCGAGTGGCGTCGAGGAGGAGGGAGCGGTCCTGTGGTTCGGGATGAAGAAGGGCTAGGGAATGAGTGCGGAGGGAGTTGCGTGCGCACGCTTGCAAGTCAGAATATCTCCGAACTAGATGTTACTACGCACGTTACAGGTAAGCAAGGGCCGCACGCATCAACACCCCACAGCCACGAACCCACCTGCAGCCACTCGCGCAGGTGTGATGGGGGGATGCCGGGCGCTGCGAGGGCAACAGGGCGTCAAGGAGGGATCGTTCCAGGATTGAGATTAGCCCCGACCGAAGAAGCACAGCGACTGACAGGGCAGGGGCAGGGTGGCGACATGTCGTGTGCACTTTAGTACCACAAACCCCAACCCCTCCCTCTCACTCTCCTCCTCCCCTCACGCTTGTCAAGCCCACGCACCATTATCAACGGTGACCGGACGACGCAGGGGCTTCCGGGCTGCCGCCGCCCCCGCAGCAGCAGCCCGCCGCGGTGCTGCCGCCCCAGCGTCCAGAGGCGACTTGGCAGCAGGCGACACCGTCACAGCACCAGCAGCACCAGCAGCAGCACCAGCGGCAGTAGCACCAGCGGCAGTAGCACCAGCGGCACCCGAAGGCCGCTGTGCCGGTGATGCTGCTGCGGTGCCCGTCGTAGGGGCTGCAGCAGCCGCGCCCGGGCTGCCGGCAGTAGCAGCGTCAGTTCCCGGTGAGGCGCCGGCGGCAGTAGCGGCAGCAGTAGCAGCGGCGGCAGTAGCAGCGGCGGCCGACCTGCGGGTTGGCATCCGGCGAGGCGCCTGCTGCACTGCCTCCGGCTCCGCCTGGCTTGATGGTACCGGCTGCTCCATCGCCGCCGCCGCCGCCCCTGTGCCGCCCCCCGCCGCCTCAGCCTCCTGCATCTGCACATCCGCTGCAGCGCCAGCACCGGTGATGGCGGTGGTGGCAGTGGCAGTAGCAGCAGCACCAGCGGGAGAGGCCGCGGCGGCCACGTCCGGCGCCTCAACCTCCATGTCCTCCTGCTGCGGCTGCTGCTGCTGCTCTTGCTGCTGCAGCTCCTCGTCTGCCCGCTCCCCCTCCTCCTCCTCCTCCTCGCCGTCCTGCTCGTCTTGCGGAACGGCGTAGGGGTCCGCCGCCGCCTGCGCCGCCGCCAGCGCCGCCGCCGCCGCGGCCAGCTCCTCGCCAGTCGGCCGCAGCACCGCTACTGCCGCCGCCCCCGCCATCCCGGCAGTAGCACCGGCAGTAGCAGCGCCGACCACAACACCTGCATCCGCCTCTGCGCCCTCCTCCCGCTCTACCTCCTCCGGCTCGGCGGCAGTTGAAGTGGAGAGGGCAACGCCAGAGCGCGGGGCCGCCCGGGCCTGACTACCGCCGGTAGCAGCATCCACCACATCCACACCCACATCCAGACCTGCACCCGCGACACCGGCACCCACGCCGCCACCGCGGGCACCGCGGGCAGCACTCGCTGAGCCGACGTCCCCAACCTGCTCGCCAGCCGCCGCCGCGCCGCCGCCGCCCGCCTCACCGCTGTCGTCGGCCAGGTCAAGATCCAAATCCAGATCCAGGTCGGCGCCGACGCCGCCCGCCGCGCCGTCGAGATCCGGCAGCAGATCCAAACCGCCGCCGCCGCCGCCACGCGCCGCCGCCGCCGTGCTCCGCCGCCGCTCCGCCGCCGCCGCCGCCTTGGCACTGGCGGCGCCGCCAATGCTCTCGCGCTCCCTACTCATCAGCGCGGCGCCGCTGGCGCCGCCGCCGCCGCTGCTGGGGCTGCCGACACCGCCGCCCCCCTCCCCCGTCGCCGCCGCCGCCGCGGCGCTAATGCCGGGGCCGCCGCCGAGGCTGTCGCGGCCCAGCAGCGCCGCTAGGTCCGTCATGCCGCCTGCTACTGCCGCCGGACCGCCGCCAGGCACGGCGCCTGCTACTGCCGCCGCCTGGGCCGGCGGCGCGGCCCGCAGTCGCTCGATCTCAATCTCCTCCAGATCAAAGGCGAACGGGTCTCCCGCGTCCTGTAGGCGAGCAGTTTGACAAACAACTTATCAACGACAATGCACAGGACGAAGGCTGTTGCTTTTTCCGTGCATGCGTGCGTGCGCGTCTGGGGCACGTTTTCGTGTGGGCACAGCATTCAAACACACGGTAACCGCCGATCAGCGCAGAACACAGCAACAGACCTATGCTGCGGAGCACTGCTGGCCGGCAAAGGGCGCACAACGAAGCCCCCAGCCACCCCAACCCACCCCTCCCCGCACCTCAAAGACCTCCATCTCCACGCCGCCGCCGCCGCCGCCGCCGTCCAGCCCGCCACTGCCGCCGCCACTGCTCAGGCGCGCCGCCGCCCCCAGGTCCCCGGACGGCGCGAACAGCAGGCTGTAGCCGTGGCCGTGCAGGCTGTAGCCGGCGCCCTGGGGGGGGGTGAGGTGGTGGGGGTGGTGTGTGGGAGGAGGAGGTTTTGGTGGTGGTTTTGGTGGTGGTTTTGGTGGTGGTGGTGGTGGTGGTGGGAGCGTGTAAGCTATGTGCTGCGTTGAGGGGCTGCGGCAAGCATGGGGGCCCAAGCCACACATCCTCACATACCCCCACACCCACACATCCTCACACATCCCCCCACACACGCACCTGGCTGAGGCCGCCCTGGCTCAGGCTGGCGGACATGCTGGCCGCGTGGCTCTGGCGCCGCCGCCGCCGCCCGGCCGCACCGCCGCCGCCGTCCGTGTCCGTGGCGGCCGCCTGTGTGACACGTGAGCAGGTGTTGGCGGCACGTGTTGGCGGCGGTGAGGAGCACACGAGCTTACAACAACGCCTGGAAATGCCACGCTTCTCCAACCCAAGCCACACGCCCTCCCTCGCTGCCGCCCTCCCTTGCGCCCCTCCCCATTTCCCCCTCCCCAACCCATATCCCCCCCCCAACACGCACGCACGCACACACACACACACACACACACATACACACACACACCTGCAGGTCCGCCATGACCGCCTCCAGGTCCAGGGCTGGCTGCAGCGCCCCACCCAGATCAAAGCAGCCGCCGTCGCCTATGTGGGTGTGTTGGTATGCGTTGTTGGCTTGCGGGACACCCAACAGCAAGGTAGGTGGGGGACGGTTGGGGCAGTCCGACGTGGCGACACGCTCAGTCGGCACGAACACACGAACCCAGACCTCCAATCCCCCCCGCACCCCGCCGCCTCACCCGCCAGCAGTGTCAGCTCCTCAATGCCATCAGGCAGTGTGATGTCGTCCAGCGGCGCAGTCAGATAGGCATCGCCGCCGCCGCCGCCGCCCCCACGACCCGCCTTGGCGGCGGCGGCCGCCGCGGCCTTGGTCAGCGCCGCGAGCTGGTCCGGCCTGTGTGTGTTCATGTTTGTGTGTGTGTGTGTGTGTGACTGTGTGTGTGACTGTGTGTGTGACTGTGTGTGTTTGTAGGTGTAGGCGCGTCATTGCAGCATGCAGTCGTTTGGGTTGTTGTGGCGTCGGGAGTGCCAGCCCCAATCCCTCTGAGCAGCAGCCCCCAGGCGTTCCCCTTCCGTGCGCACCCACTCACACCCACACCCACACCCACACCCGCACCCACCCACCCACCCCCACCTGAACGCCAGTCGGATCTTCACCAGCGCATCTTGCGTGTCCTGTGCGTCCGTGCCAGGCGCCATGCAGGGTGTCAGGCGTCAGGCGGGCACGGCAGGTTATGTGAAGCTCCCCCCGCCCATAATCCCCCTCCTCCCCTCGCTCCTCCTCCTCCTCCCCATCCATCCTTCCCCCCTCCTCCTCCCTCCTGCTTCCTCACCTGCAGCAGGTACGCGACCTTCTTGGAGTACAGCCGGCACACGCCCAGCAGCAGCTGCCCACTCAGCCGCAGCGCCATGGGCGCCGCCACCTCGGGCTCCAGAAGCGCGTCCACCGTGCCGGGGATGGAGG
Organism: Chlamydomonas reinhardtii; assembly: GCF_000002595.2. Taxonomy (NCBI): domain Eukaryota; kingdom Viridiplantae; phylum Chlorophyta; class Chlorophyceae; order Chlamydomonadales; family Chlamydomonadaceae; genus Chlamydomonas; species Chlamydomonas reinhardtii. The sequence goes on from NC_057012.1 coordinate 7,231,139, forward strand.
CCTCCGACACCTGCATGCATGCAGGCGCGGGTGGAGGGCAGGGAGAGGAGGGGGGTAGGGTGGGCATTGAGTGTGAAAGGGGTTAGGGGCTCCGGAGCCATGGGGGTTTGCGGGGGTTCGTGTCATGTGCAACGCGGTGCCACCGGCCATGACGCTTGCTCCAACTGTGACGTACCGTATCAGGACGTCAGGAAAAGCGCTGTGCATGGCGCCCATCATCATATTCGCTGCCTATCAGCCCCCGGCTGACTCAGCTTCTCGGTTAGAATAGCTTTCTCAGCCCCGCCCCCATCGCGCCGCTCACCTGGCTGCGTTTCAGTCCGCGGTCCATGTGTGCCGCCATCCACACCAGGCCCAACGGCCCCTTCCGGGCCAGAATCTGAGTCGAGTAGAACATTCTGTGCCGTGCTTTGTGTCACGTGTGCCCCAATAGAGCTGGTGTTGTGCGCGTGAGAGTTGAGCTGGTGATTTCGGGTCTCGGGTCGGCCACACGAAGACACGCTGGTCGGCCCAAAGACGCCGGTCGGGGCGTGAGCTCAGACACCTGGTGATAGGAGAGCTGAATGTCGCTGCATTTCAGCGGTAATACTTAAGCATGCGGGCGACTGACTGGACTCGGAGGAGGTGGAGTGATGCCGACGTAAAATGGCCACCAGTTGGCGACTTGAATGGACCCTACTCCAGTGCCCTTTCAGCTAGCTGCTGCTATGTTGGCGTAGGAAAGAGCCTCCGCCTAGCGAGTCCACAGCGATGCCACACGACGCGAAAGGGTCCTCCTGATAATGTGCCAGACGTATTCCGGCTACTGAATGATTGTCGTAAACCGCCAAGATAGATGCTTCGCTGGTCAGGAAGCACGCGGCCGGCTCCAGTCAATAGGCTGGCTGCGACCACCTGTCGGTGTCGCCAGAATGTAACCTTCTGAGCTGAATATTGTTACTGAAAGCTAATGCGTCCTATGAGCAAAGCGACGAAGGATCGGGCAGTCGACAGGTGCAAGTGCAGAACTGTAAGCCAGAGTAAGAGCGCTCTGAGATGAAAGTCAAGTAATTCTGTTCAGGAAGTCAATGACAGGTTAATGATGCATTGCCTGCCGTCAGTGATGGGGCGTGGACAACTCGCGCCCGAATGGGAGTTCGAATCCAAATCAGTTATCAGCTTACACAAGGCCCTCTGAGACCCGTTGCATGCTACTGTGACACAATTAATGTCACCCAACGTATGCAAGCTTTGCGCAAACGCCCAAGTCTTGCCGGGCAAATGAAATTGAGATGCTCAGTGAGATGCTGCCCGCTCCGTGTGCTCAGAGCAACAGGCAGCCACATTGTAATTGTTAACCTATGTCATCCAATCCCTTTGCGCATATCGCTGCAAGGGCGCTCGCTTAGGTCTCACTGCCAATTTTACGGCCAGTACTTGCGAAACAACGTGTTGACAACGGCGCAGCGGCTAAGGCTCTGGAGGCTGGGAGGCAGGCGCAGTGCACGGTGCTGTGTAAGATTCCGCGGTATGGCGCCAGGCGGCGCCCGGGGCGGTCGAGCTGTGTCCACTGCTAGTCCGTGCATGCTGGGCAGGCATGGGCAAGGCGGGGTGAGGCGCCCTACACTCGGGGAAAGCGGAGCGGGTAAATGCACACATCTGCAACCATGCAAGGGTCCTGGTTATTCGGTCTCACTCTTGTGGAAAGTGAAAGAGCGAACAGGCGGTCAGTCGTGCACGGCGTGGCCATGGGGGAGGCGTGGGCGCGGTAGTTGGGCCGTTAGGCGCGGTAGCAGCAGCGGCGGTTCGCCGCACGTGCCGCTGGCGCGCCTGCAATGCCAGCCGTCCACTTGGTCTCCCGTGTTTCCGTCGCGCCTGCCCGGTGCGCGGTAGCTCACGGCGGGACTCTGCTGGCGGGCGCGGCGCTGCGCACAGCGACACCAGGGGTATGGCCAGGGTCCAGAACCGACACCACGGGTTTTGTTGACCCTTGTGCGGCCCCGAGGCCCCGACCATTGAGGCCTTGCGGGTGAGGTCGCTACGCCTGCCAGCAGGCTGCCACGTCACTGACGTGTTAGTTACTCCCGCCGGCGATCGCGGCGCTGCATGCCGCGCGGTCTGCCGGTCCCATGCACAGGGCGCATCTCCGCACGGCGCGACGTCCGCCAGTACCACGGGGGCTCACCATGTGTGCTCAACGCAAGCCTGCATGCCTCCGCACACGCCTTATCCGCCCCGCCCTCTGGCGCACCCCCACGTGGCCTGCCCATCTCTGGCTATGAAATGAAGCGGGGCAGCACCCCTCCAGCCACCTCCCACGCCCGGGCCGCGCCTGGGGATGCGCTGTGTGGGCGCTAAGGGCTGTGGTGGGCGGTGAGCCGAGCGCACCGGTGCACGTCGGCGGCTCTTAGTTACCCACAGCCGCCTGCACCGCATTGCACAGGCACTGTGTCGGGCATCCACACCATGGCGGCCTTCGAAAGGAGCCACAGCAGCCCCTGCCAGCTTTGGGCACAGTGTGTAGCCTTGCACGCACCCCTGGGCTGGGCGCCGCCTAGAGGGGGTCCGTGCGCGAGCTGCTTTGCCCAGGTGTGATGCCGACGACTGCTATGCATGTATCTAGAGGCGCGTGGAGGGCTGGGGGCAGGAATGTGATGCAGCAGAGGGGCGTGGCGGGCGCAGGGAGTGCGCGCAGGGCACGGCCAGGGTACCGAGGCACGGCCCGACCTGGCACACATTTGTGGTGGTGCTGGTGAACGCGGCGAGAAATCAAATAAACACATATACGACTGAGGCATACGAAGCACCGCGCGAGCTGCATTCGGTCGCGCTTCGAGAGTTGTTTTCGGCTTTCTCGCGCGGCCGGCCCGGTCGCAAGCCGCTGAGGGTCTGGCCGAAAGTCGTCACTTTCCTGGCGTCGGTTCCTTCATTTGCCTATCAGCATATAGGTGCGCCCGAATGACCGCAAACGAGCTACCTTGAAGTCGGGGTAGCCCGAATCCTAACGAAATGCGGACCCGGCGAACATGTGGGCATGCCCACCCACGCGCCAGCTAGGCGCCCCGTACCCAGCCAGCGAGCTCCTAGCATGCCTAAGTGGACACAAGTATGGAACAAGCAGGCCTGGGCATTTGTGTGGCCGCCGTGCGGGCGCCAAGCCCGTCCGTGGGCTGTTCGGCGTGTGGGGTGGCCGGACGCCCAGCCACCGTGTAGCTCATCCATGTCCAGTCCTGGAGTCCCAACAGCCGTTATAGCATGCCAGCTACCATGGCTTGCCTGTGCAAGCCGGGCAGGTACAGCGCCCAGGCTCCAAGGCATGCCAGCGGCCCATCCCCCACCGCCGCAGTCGCACGCCCTCAAGGCCCCGCACACGGAGCCTGCATGCCTCCGCACACGCCTTATCCGCCCCGCCCTCTGGCGCACCCCCACGTGGCCTGCCCATCTCTGGCTATGAAATGAAGCGGGGCAGCACCCCTCCAGCCACCTCCCACGCCCGGGCCGCGCCTGGGGATGCGCTGTGTGGGCGCTAAGGGCTGTGGTGGGCGGTGAGCCGAGCGCACCGGTGCACGTCGGCGGCTCTTAGTTACCCACAGCCGCCTGCACCGCATTGCACAGGCACTGTGTCGGGCATCCACACCATGGCGGCCTTCGAAAGGAGCCACAGCAGCCCCTGCCAGCTTTGGGCACAGTGTGTAGCCTTGCACGCACCCCTGGGCTGGGCGCCGCCTAGAGGGGGTCCGTGCGCGAGCTGCTTTGCCCAGGTGTGATGCCGACGACTGCTATGCATGTATCTAGAGGCGCGTGGAGGGCTGGGGGCAGGAATGTGATGCAGCAGAGGGGCGTGGCGGGCGCAGGGAGTGCGCGCAGGGCACGGCCAGGGTACCGAGGCACGGCCCGACCTGGCACACATTTGTGGTGGTGCTGGTGAACGCGGCGAGAAATCAAATAAACACATATACGACTGAGGCATACGAAGCACCGCGCGAGCTGCATTCGGTCGCGCTTCGAGAGTTGTTTTCGGCTTTCTCGCGCGGCCGGCCCGGTCGCAAGCCGCTGAGGGTCTGGCCGAAAGTCGTCACTTTCCTGGCGTCGGTTCCTTCATTTGCCTATCAGCATATAGGTGCGCCCGAATGACCGCAAACGAGCTACCTTGAAGTCGGGGTAGCCCGAATCCTAACGAAATGCGGACCCGGCGAACATGTGGGCATGCCCACCCACGCGCCAGCTAGGCGCCCCGTACCCAGCCAGCGAGCTCCTAGCATGCCTAAGTGGACACAAGTATGGAACAAGCAGGCCTGGGCATTTGTGTGGCCGCCGTGCGGGCGCCAGGCCCGTCCGTGGGCTGTTCGGCGTGTGGGGTGGCCGGACGCCCAGCCACCGTGTAGCTCATCCGTGTCCAGTCCTGGAGTCCCAACAGCCGTTAAAGCATGCCAGCTACCATGGCTTGCCTGTGCAAGCCGGGCAGGTACAGCGCCCAGGCTCCAAGGCATGCCAGCGGCCCATCCCCCACCGCCGCAGTCGCACGCCCTCAAGGCCCCGCACACGGAGCCTGCATGCCTCCGCTAAAGCCTTATCCGCCCCGCCCTCTGGCGCACCCCCACGTGGCCTGCCCATCTCTGGCTATGAAATGAAGCGGGGCAGCACCCCTGCAGCCACCTCCCACGCCCGGGCCGCGCCTGGGGATGCGCTGTGTGGGCGCTAAGGGCTGTGGTGGGCGGTGAGCCGAGCGCACCGGTGCACGTCGGCGGCTCTTAGTTACCCACAGCCGCCTGCATCGCATTGCACAGGCACTGTGTCGGGCATCCACACCATGGCGGCCTTCGAAAGGAGCCACAGCAGCCCCTGCCAGCTTTGGGCACAGTGTGTAGCCTTGCACGCACCCCTGGGCTGGGCGCCGCCTAGAGGGGGTCCGTGCGCGAGCTGCTTTGCCCAGGTGTGATGCCGACGACTGCTATGCATGTATCTAGAGGCGCGTGGAGGGCTGGGGGCAGGAATGTGATGCAGCAGAGGGGCGTGGCGGGCGCAGGGAGTGCGCGCAGGGCACGGCCAGGGTACCGAGGCACGGCCCGACCTGGCACACATTTGTGGTGGTGCTGGTGAACGCGGCGAGAAATCAAATAAACACATATACGACTGAGGCATACGAAGCACCGCGCGAGCTGCATTCGGTCGCGCTTCGAGAGTTGTTTTCGGCTTTCTCGCGCGGCCGGCCCGGTCGCAAGCCGCTGAGGGTCTGGCCGAAAGTCGTCACTTTCCTGGCGTCGGTTCCTTCATTTGCCTATCAGCATATAGGTGCGCCCGAATGACCGCAAACGAGCTACCTTGAAGTCGGGGTAGCCCGAATCCTAACGAAATGCGGACCCGGCGAACATGTGGGCATGCCCACCCACGCGCCAGCTAGGCGCCCCGTACCCAGCCAGCGAGCTCCTAGCATGCCTAAGTGGACACAAGTATGGAACAAGCAGGCCTGGGCATTTGTGTGGCCGCCGTGCGGGCGCCAGGCCCGTCCGTGGGCTGTTCGGCGTGTGGGGTGGCTGGACGCCCGGCCACCGTGTGGCCCGGCCGTGTTCAGTTCTGGAGTCCCGACAGCCGTTATAGCATGCCAGCTACCATGGCTTGCCTGTGCAAGCCGGGCAGGTACAGCGCCCAGGCTCCAAGGCATGCCAGCGGCCCATTCCCCACCGCCGCAGTCACACGCCCTCAAGGCCCCGCACACGGAGCCTGCATGCCTCCGCACACGCCTTATCCGCCCCGCCCTCTGGCGCACCCCCACGTACACAAACAGTGAGAGAGATCGCAGTACAGATGTACACACCCACAAGCACAAACTCGCACATATCCACATATTATGTGAAGGGAGATATAGACAGGGACAGTACGCTGTGTGTGTGTGTGTGTATGTGTGCGTCACAGTAGCTGGGCACCTGTCTCCGTGCAACTAACCCGGCATGCCCTCAGAGGATGAGGTTGTTAGCCGCATGGGCTGGCGCATCGCCGGCTATCAGCGGCCTGTGCCCCTCAACGCTCTCACCATGCGCGACGGCACCGCTATGCAGCTGGCAGGTGTCAACAAGGCGCGCACGCCCGTGCACAACGGCCACATAACTGAAGTTCTGGGCGGCCTCCTTGCGCCGGCGCCTGGACGCCAGCGCCTGGTGCTATTTAGCAGCTACACGACGTCGGTTTGGCACGTGCGCCGGGAGTTGCAACTACTGCAACACAAAGAGTTGCTTTGCTTGGCGGCTTGCTGTTGACGGCATTACTGGTATGCTGGGCAACACGCACACTCATGGCAGCTCATCTGAAGCCTGCGTATGCGGCGCCTACCCATGTCCAATGCCTTCCAATGCTGCCTGGGGCACCAGCCGGAAATGCCCCTGCCCCTCGCCTGCACCACTTCTGCTGGAGCTGCCCTATAGCGCAGTGCAAGTGGTGGATCTGCTGCACGACGCGGCCCAATGCAGCCCGCCGCACGGATGCTGGCTGCCGCATCCAGCGGCACCACGTGTGGCTGCTGGAGAGCCCGGGCCCCGCACCGGTACAACAGTGCGTGTGGGAAGTGGTGGCGCTGGCGGCCTTGAACTGTGGGTATGCCGGGACATTGGTTCCTTCGTTCCTTCGGTTCGTTCTCTCTTACTTGCGATTCCAACCCCTCTGCCTGCCGAACAGCACTGCGGAAATTATGTGCATTACCAACTAGTCTTACCTTTGCTTGGCTTTGAACCGGAACTCAAGAAGAACACGTCTTAAGTTGCATGACGGCTAGCTCATTTTTCTGTCAGGGATTCAGGGGCCATGTTTGGGACCCATGAGCCCGAGGAGGGTCCGCCTGTGCTAACCCTCATTCATTCATTCGTTCTTTGGTATCGTAACCGCGGCCCCCTGCCCCGCATTGCACCCAGCACCCTGCTGACGATGTCCCCACCCTGCACCACCCAGCCAGGCCCAGCCTCGCGGCCCCCAGCGATGAAGGACTCAAGCATCTGGACACAATACCGTATAACAGGCAGGTTAGGAGTTTTAGTAACTTACTCTGTCTTGTTTTAACTCGGAGTTTGGCTTCTAAATTATCGCCGGCCACGCCCGAGAGCTTTCGTGAAGCCACGAACAAGTACTGTCAAGCTGCCTCTCTTGCTTGCTCTCTTACTTTTCCTTCTTGCTTCTGTTGACATGAGTTTATTGAACGCGTTGTGGGCATCATTAACGGGGCAGCAGCAGTCAGGCCTCGGGCGCAGGGAGAGGAACACGATCGAGCTCATTGCAAAGCGATTCAACAAAGATGCGGATTGGCAGATTGGCGTTGTGAGCGCACTGTGCGCAGAGCCACGGGGAACGCGCGACTACATCTTTGGCACCGTGTCGAACGCCACGCGGCAGCTGGAGCTTCTGAATGCCGTTCTACGGAAGCATAGTGAGTGCATTTTGTTCGCACAGGGCGAGTACCTCCACCAGCCACCGGCTGCACTGAGGCATCTTTCGGTCGAGCGTTAGCGCCTGCTGCATCCCCAAGCATCAATTACCTGCAGCTGTCTGATATGACCTGCTTTCCGTCTGTGCAGGCCCAGCGGCCCCGGCGAGCACAGCAGGCGCCGGTGAGTTCAACGCAGGGTTCATGGGGCACAGTCGGGTTGGACAAGGGGCATGTGCATTTACCATCCAGCGCCGCAGGCGCCACGCGGTGATGGTAACACGGCTGTATCATGTATGGATAACCCAAGTCACGAAGCGGTCCCTACTGACGTGCACCACAAACCATGCAGGTGGCGATACAAGCGGCGCTTCACGCACGGCGCATCAGGCCAACCAGCAGGGAGGTGGGTCTGGTGTTGTGCACCCGTGCATGGGACTCCGCACTCGCTCGGGGGCAGCATGGGCTTTGCTGTGCTCGTCGGAGCAACAGAGGGCAACTGACAGCTCCCAACCCGTGCGTGCCCGCTGTGTGCCGCCTCCCCACCACCACTCACTTCATGCAGCTGCAGCGGGTGGCCCCGGGCTCGGTGGCGCCGCGGGGAGGAACGAGCTGGCAAGCGCTGGTGAGGTGTGCATCGTGGGTGTACATGCTATTTTTGGTCTTGTGTTCACCGGTGACAAGTACGAATTGCTGTATCAGCGCGCGTGGGCTGTATGTGGTGCATTCAATAGAAGTAAGGCTGGTGATGCCCGCTACCTTCATGCACCAATGGCCGTTCTTTGTTGTGTGTGTGGACAGAGCCGATGCGCGAAGTCATACGTGCGGCAGTTCGCGAGACGTGGCAAGAGCTTGCGGCGCGGCAGCGGCTGGCACGCAAGCGCAAGTCCTTTTGCGAAGCTAGCAGCCGGGACGTGGACGTGCTCGTGCACGGCGCCCAGCTGGTGGAGGTCCGCGGCGAGGCATTGGCGCCGCAGGACGTTCAGGTACCGGCTGGCACGCCCGAGTGCGACAGCTTCGTGTGGGAGCAGGGCGGCGGCGAGAATGCCATGACACCAGCGCTCCTGCAGTACCACCAGACGCAGTTAGAGAAGTTTGGGGTTAGTTTCGACAAGCCTGGCGGCTTCAAGATGAACGACACACACAATAAGGGCGAGCTCATCCCGTTCAAATGTGGCGAGCAGTCCTTCTCCGGCGGCTTTGACGGCTGTGTCGCCCCGTACGGCTTGGATCCGGAGTCCATCGTGTACCAAAGCAGAATCATCTATGAGCACAAGCGTTGGGAGATAACGGTAAGCGCGGCAGAATCCGGGGTTTTGGCCGTGTCCCCGTGATGAATTGTGACTGGGAAGAACTAGCATCTTACGGTTTAAATAAGGGGGCGATGCTAATGAGCTCATCAATAGGCAGGCGCGGTGTGAAACCTGTTGCCGTGTGTTTGAATACACGCCAACCTGTAGGCCACCGACAAAGACCAAGCAATTGTGCAGCTGCTGGGAGCGTACGCCTACAACTCCTGCCCCGTGCTTTTGGATCTTACCAACGGCCAGACGCACAACATCTACACGATTCGCGGCACGTGCATTTATCTCTGGAAGGACCTGAAGCCCACGCAGGTTGGTAGACAGATGGAGGGGGGGGAACAAGGCCCGTATCCTGATGGCATACATACGGTACATGGCGCGCAACCGCCATGTATGGATGTGTGCCTGATGCTGTGGTATGCACATGTGCTTTTCGGTGCAGGCCTACTTCCTTCAGGCGCGGCACCTGCAGGCAGCAGACCACCTCCGTGCAGCCCTCGACTTGCAGCTGGGCCAGATCCCGGAGGAGGAGCAGCGGACCATGCGCCACGTGCGACAGGCCCTGGCCCCCGCCATGATTGGCGGTGCCGCCGCACCGCAGTAGCAACTGCACTCGTTGCTGCCGCCGTTCATGGCTCCAGGGGAGCACGAGCCGGTGTCTCAGGAGCTGGTCTGCTAGGGACGGCGGACTTCACTTAGCCGCCCGAGGAGCAGATTCAGATCCCCATCCACCCTGTCCCTCACGCCTGTCCCTGCCCGCGACCCCATCCTTCTACATGTAGGCATGGTGAGGCACAGGCGATTGGAAAGCTGTCTGGTACGGTAATCTGCTGTGGTGATGTCCCCTCTGCCTTTGGGCAGCCTCATGCATGCGCCCCGCTGTCGCGATGTGCTCCGTTTGTGCTGCTGCACCAACCAGCCAGCCAGCACTAATAATAAAGCTGTATCACGCTGTTGCGCCCATCGTGCGTGTGCAAACGTCCAGGTGCTTACACAGCACGATGGCCAGCACGGTGGTGAGTCGCCGGGGCCTGCGTTCGTGTGTGTGGGTCAAAGTGACATGCTGTCGGCGCATGGGCACAGGAATGTGACTTGGGGACGACATGGGGACGACATGTGGAGTAGTTGCCTGTCGTAAACCTTAATCATGAGTGGCGTGTTGTGATGTGTACATCTGCGCCCGCCCCAGAACTCCCACCTGTTGAGCCCCACATGTGTCCTCATCTGCTATCCGTAGGCCGGCTGCTGTTGACAGTACGGTGCTCACACCCCAACGCCAACCCTCACCAGGCCGCGGGTCCGCTTGGGCACCAGGGCCCTCACAACACCGTGATGAAGCGGAGTAATGCACTGCTGGCAACCCAGCGGCTTCCTGTGTGCTGCCTGCCTTATGGGCGCCCCTGCTTTGCGGCCCGCCGGGTGCTTGGCGGTCATTCGGTGCTTGTCTGGTCGGCTGCTCAGCTGTCAGGTGGTCGCTTGTGCTGGCGTGCTGCTACCCTATGGGCGGGGGCGCTGTCCCTCAGACACGTGTCAGACAGATAAGCCGCTGCCCAATGACATGTGTGCGTGTGGTGATTTTGTTTGGCTGGGCTCGCTGTCGGCGCAAGTGGATTGTAGCAAGCGGGCATTCGGACATCATTCGGTATCCACTTGGTAGATGTTGCTAGCAGCACCAGAACTGTGTACAAGATGCTTGGGCGTTCTGTGCAGTTTGGGGGTTTGGTGTTCCTGGTAGGTGGCTTTTATTACACACGTGCAGGGACAGGCGCCTGGGCGCCGAAGATGAATACGGCGACAGTTGTGTCAACTGCCAAGGCTTGAGCGCGTGTTAATGTGCGTGGCTTTCGCGCCTCTCCACATGACTCGCTGGGAATGCGTGCATGGAAGTGGTCTGGAGTCGGCTGCTGCACTTGAAAGCGAGAGGACAGAACCGCAGGGGTACAGCGAAAGCTTCTTATGGCAGTAAGCTTACACAAGGCTGCAACAATGGCCACAGCAAGCGGCGTGAATGTCCAACCAGGGTCAAGGATGGCGCTACTACAGACGTGTTTTGTTTTCCACCCAAGGTCTTCGGGCATCAGGGCCCAGTAGTTGCGGCGTGCATGTGCGTAGCGGAGGGGGCGAGCAAGGCCACGTGGAGCAGTAGAGCGCGGCGCCGCCCAAGAAGCGGCGCCGGCGCGCAGGTTGAGGCCGGCCGGTGCCTGCTTAGGGTCTTTGCTGGCGAGCATAGCACAGCACAGTATACGGTAGGCCGTACGCAGCAGTGAGGAGTGTTGTGGCTAGAGGATTTCCTGCTGTTTGGTTGATTGCTGGCTGTGCTGTTGCTTGACAGGGGACGTGGCTGGACACATTATGGCGGGCCGTGCCTGTACGAACCGACCTGTCCGGGTGATGAGGTTGACGCTTGCGGCCTCAGACAAGATACGTGGCTCAGCCATTTTTCCCATGCAGATTGTGTGCATCATGGCATGCATCAGTGGAAACCCGGGGGGTGGCACCCTGTGGCACCGTGGAAGCCAGGGGAGGGTCCAGCGGTTTCTATGATGAATAGCTGACTTGTAGACTTACAAACAGTGAAGAACTCATGCGTCGCGCATCGACATGCATCGAATAGCAGCGCTATTAACGCAACTTGCGGGGAAAACGAAACCTGTCACCGTGAACGCGCTCCTTCGGCTTAAAGTTGAATTATTGCTGTTTGTGTTCACAGTATTAAACGCAGCTGCATTTACAGAGCCGCTTTTGAACTTAAGTTTGCTGCCATGCGCGAAATCCGGCTATTGCTCCCTGGGGCAAGTGAGGCCCTTCATTGGAGATGTCGCGAATGTGTCATCATTGCGTTCATGCTTGGAGGCTCGCTCGTATCGGAAGGAAGCAATCCTCATAGCAGAGACCCGGCTGGTCACAGCCCTCACCACGGTCCACAACGCTCGCTCGGTGGGCTACGCCCATAGCATCGTGAGTCGACAGGTCTCTGCCGCGTCATGGACAGTGACATGGTGCAGTGTCATGGGCGGAGAAGCCCCCGGGCTGCGTTGCCAGGGCCGCAAGCTGCCGTTGCTGATGATGCCCGTGTCAGGGTCGGGGTCCATGTCTGTGTCTGTGTCCGCGTGCCTGTCCGGCGTATCGCCTGCCAATCCGTAGTGCGACCTGGATGCCGCACTAGCAATCATCAGTGACACTGGCCGGAACGTGCGTGCGCAACCCGCTTGCCATTCCCCTTGGTTAAGTTTAGTTTGGGCTGTTATCTACACCCCCATCCCCACACCCCTCCGCTGCCCGACCGCACGGCCCCCAGCTGCTTGCGAATGAGGAGGCGTGCACCAGAGCCGTGCACGCGTGGTCCGAGGTGGGCTGCGTCTGGTCCTCTCGCCAGTGGGCCTCTCAGGTCCCACACATGAAGTACTACCTGGACAGGTGGGCGCTTAACAGGGACCCCACGTGGTTGCATTGCCATGTGTTGGAGGGCAGATAGAGGTTCATCGGGTGCATGGGGGCAACAGGGGCAGCAGGGGTCTGGCGGGGCACTGTGTTGAGTGGACTGCGGGATCAACGAGGCAGGGGCTGGCAGGGGCAAACATGATGAGGCGTGAGCGGCCTGCTGCGGGCCGGAGGTCCCCACGCGGGTCCCCACAACGCACGACGTTAGGGTTTTAGGGTTTTAGGGTTTTGGGTCCACACGAGTTGCCCATGGCCATTCACATTCGTGTGACCGGTCCCCCTTGACCCGTGGGCGACACGCGAACCTCCTCCCGCCGTCCGCCGTACACCAGGCTGTCGCTGGTGGCTCGTGTGGCGCGGCTCGGGTTCAACCTACTGATGGTGGACAGGTGGGTGTGAACCCCTGTGCGTGTGTGTGCGCGCGCGCGCGCGCGTGTGTGTGTGTGTATGTGTGTGTGCACGTGCGCCATTTGCAGTGAAAGCAGTGGCTGAGCGCAGGCATTGGCTGACCCCTTCTTCGTTTGCCTCCTGCCGCAGTGATGTGCTTTTCCTGGAGGTAGGGGCTTGTGCGTTAACGCTGGCCAACTCGGGACGCACGGTAGCGCGCACGCGGACGTGCCATCCACGCCAGCTGGCATTCACGCCGGCTGGCAGAGCACTCTGTGTCCGCGTGCCGTGTGCAGCTCGCGACCCCCGGGCCCCAGCCCTAGCCCTAGCCCTAGCCCTAGCCCTAGCTCTACCTGCCTGCAGCCGCGCTCTGCATGCACCACCAGGCATGTGCACGCCTTTGTCGACATGTAGTTCGGGTGAATGGATGAGGTGACTTGTAGGCAGTCCCTATCTGGTGATGATCCCCTTGGATCGGTTTCTGCCAGGTTGCTTGGAATCCAGCTCGGCTGGTCACATTGTAACAATAAGTTCTTCATGTGCGAACCACTGCTGCTCTGCTGTGTGCAGGACATCTACACCCACCTCAAGTCGCCGCCGCTGCGGGACCGGCAGCTGATGGCGCTGAGGGACCCGTACAACGGACTGCTCAACTGCGCCATCATGTGGGGCCTGGGGCCTGGGGGCTGGGGGGAAGGGGGCTGGGCAAAGAGATGGGAGCGGGCGGGGGATGGAATACCCAGGGTGGGGGCTGGGCAGGGGGCCCAGCGGGGGGGGGGGTGAGCAGGTGGCTGTGCAAGGCGGCTGTGGCCTCCACATGACGGGTATTGGTGGAAAGCTGTTCTTTGTGGACGGAGGCAGCACCAACACACCGCCGCCGCTGCGTTGCGCCACGCCGCGAACGTCTCGAGGATGCCTGGGGAGTGCCCTGTGGTTGCCTGGGGAACGTTTGACCCACCGGTTTGGCCCCGCTGACAGATACATCCAGAACGCGAGGCCGGACGGCCCGGCGGTTCAGCTGATGGCGGAGGTGCCCGACCGCATAGAGCGGTGAGTGTGGCAAGGTGGGAGTGGCGCGTGAGGTGAGAGGTGAGGCGAGAGGGGCGTGTCCGGCGGCCTGCGTGTCTCAAGCGTGCGTTGGAATGGAGTACCGGTTAGCATGCGGGACAGAGCGTGGCCGGAGCGAGTCGGTTGCGCAACAGAGCCGTCCGCGCGTGCGCAGGCCTTGCGTGCGCTGCTGCTTTTAATCATGTGGCATGTGGTTGCTGTTGGTGTGGTGTGCGGGTGTGGTGCTGGTTCAGGTGGGCGGAGGGCGCCGCCGCCCTGAAGGCGCGTGACCGCCTGCCGCACTGCTGGGACCAGGTGGGCGCGCCTGAGGGAGGGGGCCGGGAGGGGGGCAGCAGTGCAGCACAGCAACACGCAAGCCGACATCACAAGCAGCGGGTCTGCAGCCGTCATGTGGGTGGGCGTACGTCGCAACGGCCTGCACCACGACCGCTTGCTGCCGCACTTGTGCAGACCCCCGCTTCATGATTTAACCGTTTGTAACCTGCACTCTTTTTCCGCATTCAACTACCGGTGTCGCTTACCCTCCTCTTCCTCCTCCTCGTCCTCGCGGCGCCGCTGCTGCTGCTGCTGCTCCACCAGATGGTGGTCAGGTGGGTCCCAGTCATCCCCCGCCGCTGCCCATCACCTGGATGCGCATACGCGGCTGTGTGGCTGTGTGTGTGACTGTGTGGCCGTGTGGCCGTGTGTGTGGGGGGGGCCGTGTGTGTGTGCGTGTTGTGTGTGTGTGTGTGTGTGTGTGTGTGTGTGTGTGTGTGTGTGTGTGTGTGTGTGTGTGTGGCTGTATGTGGCCGTGCATGTGACGCGCCGCCCGACCCGACCCGCCTGCACTGCACTGCCCCGCAGTGACTCCCTGATATCCGCCGTGGCGGGCAGGCCCATCGCCTTCGGCTGCTGGCAGTATGTGAGCACGTTGCGTGTGACCGCGTGTGGCCGCGTGGTCTCGGGGGCTCCCCGCCGTGCCTGCGTGGGGCGCCAGAGTCCAGAGGCAGATCTCAGGGGAGCCGGCCTTCGGGCATCAACGCATCAGCTAGCGCGCCCGCAGCTCTCCTTGGTGGCTTGCATGTTTTCTGACACGCTGTTTCGCCCTGCTGATGCCGGCTGTGCCGCGCAGTGGAACAACCAGTCGCAGAAGGAGGAGTGGAACTCGGCCCACGTGCGCTTCTTCCATCCCAACCAGACGGGTGGAGGGTTCGGCATCCAGCACTTCATGACGGTGCGTGCGGCCTTGCTTGTACAAGAGCCGGGGCGTTCGTGTGGGGCCTTCGCCATTTTCACGTGTTGTAATTTGGACCGAGGCTCGAGAGGGGCCCAATACCGTAGTGGTACAACAGGCTTAGAAGGGGCCCAATAATCCGGGCGGCAATGTATTCGTGCGCCCTCGCTCACATCAACGCCAACGCAGATGAGTCGCGAGCCTTGGCCTGCGGATTTGGTTCGCTCGGCGCCCGGCTTCCCGCCCACAGCCACGTCAGAGCTGTGGACAGCCACGCTGCGGGTACCGAACTCGCAGGTGAGCAATCGAGAAGGCAGGGGTACAGGGGTGCCCCTGGGGGTGTGTAAGGGGTGTGTGGGCCGGGCGGTAGGACCGGTCCCACTTCTGCAAGCCCCCGCCTGCCCATACCCTGGTGTGTTGCACACACGTGTCGCGAGCACAGCGACGCACACGCCACCCCCACACGCCACCCACACACGCCACCCCCCACACGCCGTGCGTGAACGCTCCCGCCTGCCCAGGGCACGTGGCCCGAGGGTCTGGGCGGCCACATCTACCCCGGCCCGCGGGCCGGCAACGCCAGCGGCTGGATTGAGCTGATCAAGGTGCGGTGTGGGATGGCGCTCACAGCAGCTGCCTGGCCACGCACTCACCGGTTGCGCCGAGTTGTGTGTGTGTGTGTGTGCATGTGTGTGTGTGTGTGTGTGTGTGTGTGTGTGTGTGTGTGTGTGTGTGTGTGTGTGTGTGTGTGCGCTGCGCTCGTTGCCCACCGGCATGGCAGCTGCACGATACGGCTTCCTGCGCGATGCCGCGTGTTGTTGGTGGTGTTGGCGTTGCGTGCGGGGGCGTGGGTGGGTGTTGTGTGCCTGGGTGACACACATACGGCCACACACACACGGCCACACACACACGCACACACACACACACATGCATGCATGCATGCATGCATCCTAGCGGAAATTAAAAGCAGTGCATGTTTCTTCAGCGCTCCTACGATGACACACCTTGCAATCGCAACCCTTTTCCTTTGCCATCCTCCTCTCGCACTGGCTTTCCCAGTCGGATGGCCAGCCCATGTGGCCCGACCCGGAGGACCCCGCACAGGCCGCCGCCGCCGCCGCCCTCACGGAGCGCTTCGCCTTCCTGCCCGACTGGCTGGGCGCCTACTGGATGCAGCGCGCGCCGGCGGGCGGCGCCGCAGGCAACAGCGGCTACTGGAGCGGCCCGCTGCTGGCCACACACGCCGCGGCGGCGGCGCGGGCGGGGGCGCCGCTGCCGGCCGGGGCGCCGCCGCCCGCCTCGCCGTACGCCCTGGTTCACGTGTTCCACCCGCCGGGCGGCGGCCACCTCAAGCAGCTGGGCAAGGTGCGTGCTGGGTGGGCGATGGCATTGTATGGCTAAGCTCTATCGAAGTAGAAGCCGTTGCGTTGGCCGTCGGGCTTACACACCTGGTATGCTGTCGCCGCTAGCAGTAATACTACAGTGCTTGCAGTCCACTCCACTCTGGACTTGGCCCTCCGCTCATTCCCGTAAACCCCACTGCCTCATCAACCCCCTGCTCACCACCCCCTCCACACACCCTTCCCCCTCCGCCCTCCGCAACCCCCACCCCCCAGATGGCCATGGGCCATTTCCCCTGGCACCTCATGCACCGCTTGCGCCACGACGGCGGCCTATACCTGGCCAGCACGCAGCACGCGCCCGTGCCCGACGTCCTGGCATACACCCCCGGCGTGGAGGGCCGCGAGTGGGCCTCGTACGCCGAGTGGAACGAAGCTGCACTGGTGCGTGCGGGCGCGCGTGCGGGCGCGCGTGCGTAAGGGCGGGTGTAAGGGCGGGTGTGCGTACGGCGCTCAGAATGGGCGCTCGCGCTCTGGAGGCACCACGGCATGGACATTAGAGGTGTCGTCTTGGCATTAGCGGCATGAAACCCAGGCACGTGGCGCCTGCTTGCGTTTCGCTTGCACAGGCGCTGGCGCGGCTTGCGCTGGAGATGGGGCGCGCGGCGGCGTTCCCGGCGCCGCGCTGCAATGTGAGCTGGCTGGGCGGCGGCCGCAACAACCGCCTGCCGCTGGACATCACGGAGTCAGACGACGTGAAGCAGGTGGGTCGCGTGGTCTGCGGGCGGGGCTTGTCCCTAGCTAGCTGGCCCCACCTGCAACTGCACGGGACGGGACGCGCAGAAGGCACGGCAGCAGCGGCAGTCATCTGTGCCAGCTGGTGAGGCCTGTCGGCTCCTTGCCCAGTCGGCATCAACACTAATTGCTGTGGTGGTGCGGCCGGCGCTGATGCGCTGACGGCGCATGTGCACCTGCTGCAGACGTGGATCATGCCGTACGGCCGGCCCGGGGAGGGCTTTGGCTCGCTGCGGTGCATGCTGGGCGGCTACCTTGCCAAGGGCTGCATGCATCCGAACTGGTGGGTGGGTTGTAAATACCAGCCCAAACTACACCAAACCAAGTTAAATTAGCGGAGCACAGGCTGAGACGTTAGTTGCGAGCGATAATACTTTTGTGAGTGTGCCGTACCATAGCTGGTGGGCGCTGGGCTGCGGCGGCCGTGTGTGTCGGGCCCTGGTAAGAGGGGCAGTCGGGGCTGGGCTGCACCGAACTGTGCCCTGCATGACTGTGGTGTGTGCACGCGCCATTTTCCCAAAACATGATTGTGTGGCGGGAAACCGAGCTAAACGGGCTGGCAGCAAAGCGGAATCGGCGAAGAGTGGCGAGGCTTCCGACATTGGCCGAATGCATGACGCACGAAGAGAGACAAGCTGGCGATGGTGGCCACAGGCAGGGCAGAAGCGTGCGCCGTGTGTTTGGTGACCTTGTGTGTTGCCGGTTCGGTGCTGTTGGCTCTGTGGTGCGCCGCAGGTTCTACCCCTCGGGACTGCTGGCTCCCGAGTACGACGACCTGGTTGCGCACGTGCAGCACAACAACCTGGGCGTGGCGGTGGCGGATGCGAGCCTGCTCGCCAACGCACCCGCGGCGGCTGCGGCGGCGGCGGCCTCCTTGACGTCGGCGACCGCTGGTGGTGATGGCGCAGCAGCAGCAGCAGCAGCAGGAGCAGCAGCAGCAGGAGGAGGAGGAGGGGGTGCGGCGGTGTGGGATGTGGAGTCGTTAGCGGCGGCGCTCATGGCAGCGCATGGGGGGCTGGGCAGTGGTGGTGGGACTCAGGACGTGGGGGTGAAGCAGGAGCACACGCGCCCGCGGCTGCTGCTGCTGCCGGCGGTGCCGGTGCTGAGTGGCAAGTCCGGGCCGCGAATGAAGGTGTTCGAAGATAACTCGAAATCAGGGGACGTGTGCAACTGGCTACTGGGGAAACCGTTCATGTGATGCGTGCAGGATTGTGCACCATACCAGACTTGCTGCACATGGCCGTGACCAAGACTCTAGGAAGGATTTATTGCTGTTTGGCTTGGTGCCTGTACGAACTGACCCCGGCTGTGTCCGGGAAATGAGGTAGACGCTTGCGGCCTCAGACGGGAGACGAGTCGTGGGCACAGCCCACTTTCCCTCGAGAGGCAGAACCACTTGCTGTGCTTCTTGCGTCTTGACCCTAGTCTGTACCAACTGGAGCGCGTTCCCTGCCCACGCTCGGACGTCCGGGCCTCGGAACTCAGCGGGGACGACCGAGCTTACTGAGGTGTGGGCTGCGGGGCACCCGTAGTCAGGACCGCAAGCCCATACATGGGTACCGTTCTCCATATGCACTAGTCATTGCCGTATATACTTGATACCATATCAACCATGTAAAAAGCTTCAGGAGGGGCGAAATGCGCAGCGTCACGAAGAATTGGAATGTCCGCACTTTTGGCTGCAATGACTCCTCGCACGTTGTTGAGTAGCATGTCATAATCCCGTAATACTGTTGATATATTTGGCCTCAATCCGTGACCCTTACTCGCAAGGAGCAGGAACTTTACCCATGCGCTCGGCCAGTTCTGCCTTGACAGCGTAAACTCGGTCGGGACACCATATTTTACCAATCCAGCTTTCATATCTACTTTCTCATTGAACAACGCCTGATTCTATTTCATTAGTTTTCCTGAAAGCTCCAAGACGAGCCCAACTCACATTGAATCACCGGTCGCCCGGCATTAAAACACTTACCTCCTTACATCCAACGGCTAGATTACGCCTTAATTGATGCATAATGATAGCAGTCTAGTAGTCGAGCGCGTGTTGACAGAGGAGCCGGGCTTGGGCGCCATTGAGGAAAAGTCAACCCAGGAAGCGGTCCAGACCCTTCTGAAAGGACTGATAGAAAGCTTGTAACTTATAGAGTGGTTCTATTTCTTTCGTTGTCAGAGATATCGGAGTTTGTCGCAATCGATGCTTGAATGTCGCAAAGCTAGTCCCTTGGGGTCATCTGGAGAAATAGAATTGATAATGTGTCTAACAGGAAAAGTCCTGCATCACTCCTGCTCTATGACAAGCTCGGATACAGAACCTGGTGGCGCAACCGGGAACACATCGCGAGAGCGCATTTTGACCTGGGAATGTGTCATATTAGGATATAGTCGCTAACTAACTAATTGCATACACATACGCTGCAAACTCTGCAATTTTGCCCGAAAAGCGCGAGGACGGTACGGCGCCCCCTCCCCCGGTCCCCTTGCGGTCCTGACCCGTAGGGGCGAGCGAGGCAGTGCACGAGCTGACGAGGCGATATGACTGCCCGCCCCGCTTCAGTGCATGAGGACGGCGTTCGACGGGTCGGGCGGTGAAGCAGAGCGTGCATCAGCAGTTTACAGCAGACGCCTAGTGCAGGCAGAAGCCTGTTCCCCCAGTGCACGCATGACATGCATTGATGCATCCACACAACAAACAACAGAACATCCCTCCGTTCAGTGACGGGGCCCTGTCCAGGGCCTCTCGAGAGCCAGCGCCCGATGTGACGGCGTGCGGCGGCTGCTCCGGGCGCACACACACACACGCCGTACCCACCCCCGTCGTCCGGTTCTGGGAATCAGCTGCACCCTACGGGACTTTACCAACCTGCCTCACCACTGTCCCATCGCACACACACGCCGTACCCACCCCCGTCGCAGCAACGGCCATCGGGCCCACGTGCGGCCTTGCACCGCAACCACACGGGGCCCCGGGGCTGCTGCTGCCGCAGCACCACCTGCCGCCGGTGGCCACACCCACCTCGCCGCAAACAAAGCAAACACCTCGCGCCACACGGCACCGCACTGCCTCACCGTGCCTCCCGGGGCCGTGTCTTCGCTGTCCCGCTGAACCCCCGCCCCTTTATAAATTGCAGTTCTTCATGCAAATATCGCGCGCTCACACCCACGCACTGGTGCACCCTCAGGCCCTGTCCGGTCCGCCCCCGGTCACAATGGGCCGGGGGACGTGCCACCCGCCGCCGCGCCGCTGCCAACCGCACGCACCACAGCACACAGCAAACAGCACACAACACAGAGCAAGCGAGCCCGCTTCGTTTCACGCAGCGACGCCCAAACCCATCGCGTACGGTGCTGTCGGGTACAATCCGCCAGTGCCGCACACAGATGGCAAACACGTGCTCTGGCTGCTGCTGCTGCTGCTGCTGCTGTCGTCCTCCTAGCATCAAACACAAGCCCCCAGTGCAACACGCGTAGTAGGCAAGGTGGAGGACTGAGTAGGAGAGCCAAAACACAGCATATGCATATGCACAGGCCCGGCAAGAACGCCGGTGGCCCCACTGAATACCGGATCACACGCCTGCCCGTAAGCATAGCCCATAGATCAGTTGTTCTCGCAAAGGCACCTGCGCAAAAAGCGTGTCTGCGCCTCTCGTGCCCTGCCCCTTCCTGCGCGCGCCAGGTTCATGTCACACATCACAGATCACAGACACATTCAAACTCAAAGCAAGCCATTGGAGAGCGAAAAATATCCAGGATCAAGCGGCATTAACACTCAAAATTGAAGGCAATCCTAGGACACGCAAGAAACCGGGCAGTCTTGTCCAATCACAACCAAGCTGAAATCTCCTTCAAGTACCCACTGTAGGCGAGTATGAGCAAGCTCGCCAAACAACAGAGGATATGCATGCGCCTTTGGCGTTCCGTTCACCATATTGCTTCATGCAGCAGTGATTACCGGAAACGGGATGCGGTTGCCCTGTGTCACAAAACCTGCCGAGCTGCTGTATCTCAAGATGCTTGTTCGTCTCTCTTCTCCGGGGCACTTCTTCCAGCACACCATCAAGCCAGCATAACCAACAAGGAGGTGGCTGCCTTAGGGAGGCAGGAAAAGGGCTGAGCCCTCCCCTCCCGGGTCGTTATCAACCCAGCCACCTTGACGCAGGCGCCTACTAAGCGCACGCCTCTATGTTGGGGGCCTTTGGCATCCCCGCAAATCCGGACGTGGCCGGTTGGGTGGGGTGCACAGTCCGTGCTAACCCGCAGCTTGTCCATGGACGTGCGAAGGCACTTCTCGCTCCGCCCGAATTTTCCCCGCCGCCTATTTACATGCAATAGGCAATAACAAATACTAATACGCAGCATAACCAAAAATGTGAAAGCTCACAACCAAAAGAAAGCAAGCGAAACATGTGCCGCCGTGTACAGCCAGCGACCCCAACCCATCCATGCCCCCAATTTGTCACGCCTTCCAAATCTGTCAAAGCATATTCAAATTCAATCACGGGAACACGATCAGTGACACATGCGTCGCCTCCTTTCCAGGGCCTCGGCACGGGAACCCCCTTGGCCTTGCTCGCGATCACAGGCACATGAATGGCCCACACAGCGAAGCTAGTTTTACGATTCAATGAGCAACTCAATGCAACACTCGCGCGCCAAATTTTGATTGCCTTCGTCTGAAAGCCGTGGCGCAGCCCTTCTACCCCCTCAGAGCCTTCTTCACCTTGCGCGCCAAAGCGGACAACTTGGAGCGGCCCTTGCCGTTCCCGTGCTCCTGCCCCCGCCCGTACGTTGCAGTTGGATCAGACGAATGCGGCCCTTCGCCGCTTGCAGGACTCGCACCCGCGGCGGCCGTTGCAGCGGTTGCAGCTGCGTTGGGCGTGCCCGGAGGCGAGGTGGTGGCAGTGGTGGAGGTGGCCGGCAGCGGGGACTGCTTGGGTGTGCTGCCGCCACTCGCGCTCGCGCCTGCGCGCACCGCAGCGGCAGCGGCGGCGGCGGCGCCACCGACGTGCAACAACACGACTGACCCCGCGACGCCGCCGCCGCCGCCGCTGCTTCCAATGCCGCTGCCGGCGCCGCTGGCCCCAGGCGCGACCATGCCCGCGCTAGGCAGGGCAGCAAAGGTGCCAACGACGGCGGCGGCTGACGGCGCTCGCTCGCGGTCCGACGCCACCAAACTGCACACCAGACCACTCGCAACGAACGAGGCGTCATCGGCGGTTGTAACGACGGTTGAGGATCCGGCGCCCTCCTCCACTGGATCCAGGCGGTTGGCCGGATGCATGATCCGAGACCCGCCGTACAAACCGTAACCGGTGGCGCTGCCAGGCGGCAGCACGTGTTCGCTGCCGGCGGCGGCGGCGGCGTCGAAAAAGGCCACGACGGACTCGGTGCCCGGGGCCGGTGCCGGCTGCGGCTGTGGCGACGTCGCCGCTACCAGCGCCGACGCGCGCGCCAGCATGCGGCCAATGTCTGTGCCGCAGCCGCCGTCAGGCGGCGCCGCCGCCATTGTGGCGGCGGCGGCGGCGGCGGCGGCGCGCTGCGTAGCGGCGGACTGGACGCCGCCGCCGGCGCCGGCGCCGCCGCCAGCCGTGGCCGGGCTCATACCTGGAGATCCCAGCAGCGAACCAGCCTCGCTGTTGGAACCAGGCCCGAACCGGGGCGAGTCCATCATACCTCGAAGGCTGGGCGCGCCGCCGCCACCGCCGCCGCCGCCACCGCCGCCATTGCTGCTGTTGACTGAGGCGGCGCGCTCGCCGCCGGCGGCGCCGCCGCCGGCCTCGAAGACGGCGGCCTCCTGCACGGACTCCAACTGACGAAGCCGCGTCAGCTGCGGTGTGGGCGGGTCGGCAGCGGCAGCGGCGGCGGCGGTAGTGGAGTGGATCGGGGCGCTACCGGCGGCGCCGTAGCCGTTACTCAGGCCGCCATTTGACATGTTGCCGTGCATTAGCATCTCGAAGCCCATGGGTACGTCCACGGAGTACCGCCGCACGCTCAGCAGAGCGTTGGCGCCGCCGTTGCTACTGCCGCGGCCATCAATGCCGGCGCCGCCGCCACCGTTCAGGGTCATTTTGCCGCCGCTGGTCCCAAAGCCGCCGACGCCGCCGCTGCCGCCGCCGCCGGAAGTGGCGGCGCCCGTCATGGCTTTGCCGCTGCGACCCGCCAGTCCCAGCGGACTGCCCGCGCGTCGGCCGCCGCCGCCGGCTGTAGCAGCAGCGCCGCTGCCCTCCGCAACGGAGGCCCGAGTGGAGGAGGAGGTTGCGGCGGAGGGCCCCGGAGGGCTGCCGAGCGCGCCCAAGCCACTTGCTACGGAGCGGCCGCTTGCAGACAGCGGCGACGGCGGCTGTAGCTGCAGCTGTAGCTGGGAGTGGGAGGGCAGCACCGGCAGCGGCAGTAGCAGCTGCTGCTGCGAGCCACCCACAGAGGAGCGGTGCTGGTCTAGGCTGTAGCGCACGCCGCCGGGCACGCCTGAGGCGGCTGTAGCATGGCTGCCGCCGCGGTACGGGGAGCCGGCTGTAGCATGCCCCAGCAAGCCGGTGACTGTAGCAGGCTTGCTCCACTCCCGCGAGTGCTTGCGGCTGTACTCCTCCAGGTGCTCAAAGCCCGGCAGCGGGCTCTGCTGCTGCTGCTGCTGCTGCAGCTGTTGCTGCTGCAGCTGTTGCTGCTGCTGCTGCTGCTGTTGCTGCTGCTGTAGCAATAGCGGTTGCTGGTGAGGACTCGCATACATCCCGCCAACCAGGCCGTCGGCACCGCCGCCACCACCCGGCTGCGGGCTACCCATCACCGCCGCCGCCGCCGCCCTGCCGTACGGCTGCTGCATCGCGGCAATGAGGGCCGCCGCGTTGCCGTACGGCGGTGCGTTTCCGTACGGAATGTACGGCTGCATTGACTTGTAGTACGCCTGTACGTCCATGCTCTTGCTGCGGCCGCCGATCTGCGCCCTGGTGGCGGCGGTCGTGGCGGCGGTGGCGGCGGCGGCGGCGGCTGAATCTGCCCAACCCTGGCTCGCGCGATACTGGGCCCCTGTGGCTGCGGCCGCCGCCGCGGCGTGCTGCTGGGGGCTGTGGTGGTGTAGCTGGTGATGTTGGGGTTGGGTGTAATAGCCAGTCCCGGAAGAGGCGGGGGACTGCAGGCTGACCCGGCCGTGTGTGGGGCCCTGCATGGGGGTGGGGCACGGCGGGGCGCGGGAGGGGCGTGTGTGCGCAGTGGGCCTCGCGGCGTGCAGCTCGCGCACAGCAGCTAACGAGCGTCCGTCCACACACACACACACACACACACACACACACGCATACACACGCACACACACATATACACACACACACATACACACGCGCACACACACAGGACAATCGTGCACGCAGGTGCAGTAGCAGCAGCAGCACCCGCAGCTGCCACACTGCTTTCCGTGTGCGTCCGAGACCGCAGGCCTGGGCCGCATGGTCGGCTCCTGAGCCAGCGCAGGGGCAGTCGGCGCTCCGTGCATGCAGGGCAGCAACACACAGGGCACCCCCACCCACCAGCAGCACACTCGCATCCGAGCTCTCCACATCCACAGCGGCAGTAGCAGCCGCGGCGCCGGTGGCGGCGCCGCGGGGATGGGCCTCATTGGCAGTAGCTGGCACGCCGCCGGCTGCAGCTGCAGCGCCCGCCAGCGCGCTTCGTGACAGGCTGCGTGCGGCCCCGGCCGGACCCCGGGGGGAGCGGACGCCCTCGCGGAACACCCCGGCTGTTGCTGTGGCTGCGGCGGCGGTTGTAGCAGCAAGCGCAGAGCCGGCGGTGAGGCTGTGTGCGGGCGTGAGCTGTGGCGAGGCTGCATCCGATTGGTCCCTGCGCGTGGAAACGGGGGGCGGGGGAGGCGGGGCGTAGTGGTTGTTAGGTGCTGGATGATGATGGTGACAGACAAACGGTTGCGACGCCGCCGCCCCTGTGCCCTTCTCGGTCTCGACACGCCACGCACACGCCCTGTACCGCGCCTCCACACCTCATCCGCCCCTTCCCCCTCAGGCCACACGACTCACCGCTCGCCCCAGCCCGCGGCCACGTGGGCGCCGGGCGCCGCCGAGCCCGCAGCCGGCCGCAGCATCCTGCAACAGCAGCGGCGGATTCAAAAATAAGACAACGAGTCAACAAGCAAACCCCCACACACATTGCACAGCACATCACCCAAACGCCGCACATACGGTACTGAACGCACCCGTGCCCGCTGGGACCCCGGCTGTAAGCCGCCGCCGCCGCCGCCGCCATTGCAACGTCGAGGTCGTGCGAGGTGCTGAGGTAGTGGTCCACCAGACGGGGCCTGTGGGGTGTGGGGGAACAAGGTAACGGCGCGATGTGGATGTTGAGCTCTGGGCGCTGGCAGTTGTCAACCTGCCACACAAGAACAAGGACAAGAACAAGAACAAGAACAAGGACGAGAACAAGAACAAGGACGAGAACAAGAACAAGGACGAGAACAAGGACAAGGACGAGAACAAGGACGAGAACAAGGACAAGGACGAGAACAAGAACAAGGACGAGAACAAGAACAAGGACGAGAACAAGGACAAGGACAAGAACAAGAACAAGAACAAGAACAAGAACAAGAACAAGAACTGAGCGCAACACCAATCAAACACGCTCTTGGCCCCACCCCACCTGGGCGAGGCGGGGTCGTACAGGTTTGACCAGCCCTGACTGATGATGCTCACGCCACCCGTACTGCCGCCGCCGCCGCCGCCGCCACCGCCGCCGCCGGCCGGTGTCGTGCCGTACATTGACACGTGCGACTGGCGGGCGCTGGGCGGCTGCGCCGTACCCGCCGCCGTACCCGCAGCCGCTGAAGCGGCGGAGCTGGCTCCGGCGGCGTTGGTGGCGGCGGTGCGTGTGCGGCTGGGGGGTCCGGAGGCGCCGCCGACTGTGTTTGCCTGCGGCACGAACGGACAATATCGGTGACATACCACCGGCAGCCCAGCCCAGCCCAACCCAGCCCAGCCCAGCCCAGCCCAGCCCAGCGCACGTGCCCATCCCACACACACACAAGCACGGCGGGTTTCGTTTTGTTGTTTACAATACACGAGCACGCCGGCACCGCCAGCATCGGCTGAACGTACCCGCTGCAGGCTGCCAACCGAATCCAGCCCCGGCGCGGTGGCAGCCGAGTACAGGCCGCTGAGGCCGGTAGCAGTCCACACAGGGCCCGAGCCCATGCCGCCGCCGCCAGCCAGCAGCGCCGCCGCCGCCGCGCTGCCGCCGCCGCCGCCGCCGCCGCCTCCAGATCCGCTGGTAACGCCTGTCGGCGTGGCGCCAGTGGCAGTGGCGGCGCGCGCACGTGGACCCGGCGGGCCGGCGGCGCCCCCGCCGCCGCCGCCGCCAGGCGACTGCGCGGCCGGCGCCGGCGGCCTAGCCACGAAGAGGCCGCCAGTGACGGCCAGCGCTCGAGCCGAATGCCCGCCGCCGCCGCCGCCGCCGCCGACCATGCCCAGGCTGTGGCCGCTGGCGGTGCTGGACAAGCCGCCGACGTTAGCGGAGGCGGCGTGCTGCAGGCTGGCGCGATTGCTGTACGGGCTGTAGCCGCCGCCGCTGCCGCCGCCGCCGCCAGAGGCGCCCAACACGCCACCGGCGCCCATGGTCGCAGAGCGCAGAATCGCTGACGCCGTCGGCGCGTCAGTGGCGGCGGTGGCGGCGCCGCCAGGCGCCAGCGGCGGCGGCGGCGCCGCCGTGACGATGCCGGCAGAGGTGGCGGCGTGCTTCGCCGCCAGCGTGCGAGCCCACGCCTCCCGCATGCTCGCCTCCCGGAAGGCGGTGCCGTACACTGCGGCCGCCGAAGCATCTGCGGCGGCGGCGGCGGCGGCGGTGGTTGGGGCTCCGCCGCTGCTTCGTACGACGGCTGGGTCGTACGACAGGCGTGACACCGCCATGCCGCCGCCGGCAATGAGGCTGGCGCCGCCGTGGCTGGCGGTGCGGTACAGGCGCGACGCGTGCGGGTTGGCCGTCGGCGGCGGCGTCACGGCGGCGTCGCCGGCGGCGCCGGCAGTGGTGGCCGCCGCCACGGCGGCGCCGGGAGCGTTCACGCTCAGGCTGGCGCGCAGGGACCGGGTGGCGCCGCCGCTAGCCGCCGCCGCCGCCGCCGCCGCCACCGCCGTTAGCTGCTCCTCCCCTGACGGCTGAGAACTGCTGCCCAGGCTGGTGAATTCGCCCGCCAGCACAACACTCGAGGTCGCGTCGGCGTTTGCGACGGCGGCGGCGGCGGCGCCGCCGCCGCCAGCCACCTCGCGCGACGGCCGCGGCGAAGCCGCTGTTGCCGCCGCCGCAGCAAACGCTGACGGCGGCGGCTGCGGCCTGGCATGCCCTGCCGCTGGAAAGGGATCCGAGTAGGGCGACCCGGGCGCTGCCGGTACCGCCGCCGCCCGGCCGCCGGATCCCGGCAGGCCGCCGGCCCCCACCATCATGTACAGGCCGCTGCCGGGTCCGCTGACGGCGGCGGTGGCGGCGGCGGCGGCGGCGGCAGCAGCGGCGGCGCCATGTGCGCTGGCGGCCTCTTCTTCCGGCGTAGACACCAGCTGTAGCAGTTGCTCCCACGCCTGCTGCTGCCCGTTCGGACTCAGCACCCCCAAGCCTAGGTCGTACACGCCGCCGCCGCCGCCTATGCCGCTGACGGCCGGGACGAGCGAATCCGCCGCCAACGCGGCGGCGGCGGCGGCGGTCGCGTTGGCAGCGGCTGGGTTGGCGGCGGCAGTGGCGGAGCGATTGCCTTGCTGCGGTGACGCCCGCTGCGCCACCCGCTGGGGTGGCGGCGACAGCGGTCGCAAGAGGCCCGCGCTGCCGCTGCCCTCCCGAGGAACGGCGCCGCCAACGGTGCCGACGCTGCTGCCGCCGCCGCCGCCGGCAGGTCCGTTGACGCTGCCGTCGCTTGCGTTGGCGGCGGCGCAGCGCGCAGCGCCTAGGGGGTCCAGGGAGTCAAACATGCCGCTCTCCTGTGGGGCACGAGAAGAACCAAGCGAGGAACAAGCGGAAAACAAGGCAAACTTCTTGAAGCAGATGGAAGCAGGCAGCCATAAGAAGAGCCGACCAGCCGAAGAGCCGGACCCAAGGAGAACCCGGTGCAGCCCAAAACTCCCACAATCCATGGGCCATTAGTATCGCGAGCGTCACACACTCGCTGCCACCGCATCGCATGCACCCACGCCCTGCGTGCCCCCTTGTGCCCTGCAACACACAGCCCAACACACACGCCCTCAGCCACACACAAAGCCACAACCCTACCTGCGCCGCCGAGGGCATCAAGACCACGCCCGCCTCCGCCAGCGCGAACGCATTGGTCCCCGTGGAGCTGGCATCCAGGCCGCTGGCACCCGCATGGTGGTAACGGTACGACGTGTACTTTGTGAACTCTGTCGTACTGGCGGCACCGTAACCGCCGCCGCCGTAACCGGCGCTGGCGTCCAGGGATGGGTACGCGGCGGCGGCGCCGCCGCCTGCGCCTGCGCCTGCGCCGGCGCTGATTTGTGATTTGAAATTGTGGTTGTTGTGATTGTTGTAGCTGTGGGACGAAGCCGGTCGGGCGGCGCGGGAGAATGGCGACTCCGCGGCGGCGCCGCCGCCGCCGCCGTCACCGCCGCCGCCAAGGACAATAGAATTGGCACCGGCCGCGGGCATGGCCGCCGCAGGCGCAGCGGAAGCGGCTTGGGTGGGGAGGACGGGCACCGGCGCCGGCGCTGCGACTGCCGCCTCCGCCCCCTGCACCTCCCGGTTGACCGGCATCGGCAGCGTCACATCAAAGTCCGATTCGCCCGTGCCCGTGTGCGTGTGCGTGCGGACCTGCGAGTCCGCCATAGACGACGACATAAGCCCGCTGCCGCCGCCGCCACCGCCACCGCCGCCAAAACTTGCCGTCATTCCTGCCGCAACCACCGCCGCCGCCGGCAGCTGTAGCGGCTGTAGCGCTTCCACACTGGCACGGCTTGCCAGCCCCCCAGACCGCCCCGAGCCGCTGCCGCCGCCCTCCTCCGCCTCCGCCGCCTCCATTAGCGATTGCAACATTGCCGCCGCAGTACCGCCGCCATTCGTGCCGCCGCTCGGCAGGATGCCGCCGCTGCTGCCTGACTGCATGCCGCCCGCTCCGGTCCTGGCTCCGGCCGCTCCGGTGTGCATCAGCGAGGCGGTGTGTAGGGTGTTGAGTGCGGCGGTGTTGAGGCTGAGCGCGGAGGCGAGCAATAGGTCGTCGCGGCGTTTGCGGGCGGCGGCGGCGGAGGCGCGGGCGGTGGCGGCGGTGTTGAGGTCGGCCAGAGCCGCCTCGTACAGCCCCGTGCGGAGGAGGTAGGTGTCCATGGCGCCCTGTGGGGGTGGGGGTGGGGATGGGTGGGAGGGAGGGAGGGAGGGAGAGAGGGAGCGAGGGAGGGAGGGAGGCAGGGAGGGAGGGGAAGGGGCGAAGGGGCGTGTCAGAACGTGTGTTTGGGGCTGTGAAGGCCAGTTCGTGTGCTGGCGTGTGCTGTGCGCGCGAGATTGTGTTTGGCACACCGTGTGTGTCAGCTGCAAAACCGCGTCCAAGTGCCCCGGAAACCGCCAGCACGCACGCGCGCACACACATTCACACACATACACACGCGCAGCCCAGCACGTGCCTTGCCCTTAATGTCGCGCACGCCGCACGGCACGAAGTTGAACTCCTGCGCCCACTCCGGCCGCGCGCCGGGGCCCAGCACCGCGTCCCGGGTGGCGGCAGACACCTGTGAGTGGGTGTGTGTGTGGGGGGGTTACATTCATGATTATTTAAGAAGGGGGGCGGTTGTGTGTGTGGCGGTTGTGTGGGGGCGGTTGTGTGGGGGCGGTTGTGGAGGGGCGGTTGTGACACGGGTAACATACATACACACACGCGTGTCCACACACCTGTACGGCCATGGGGAATCCGGTGCTCTCCATTCGCGAGGCCCTGCGTGTGCGCGAGCGTGTTTGGAGGTGAGGCGAGGACGACAAAGACCAAAGGAAGGCCAGCCACACGCTCCCTCCCGATCGCTCTCGCCCCCACCCCCCAAAATCCTCACGTGTTGACTGTGTCGCCGAAGAAGCAGTAGCGCGGGCGGCTCAGCCCCACCACACCACTGTGCGCCGGGCCGGTGTGGATGCCGATGCGGATCTGTGGTGTGTATGTGCAGGGGCGGGTGTTACAATCATGATTGATTCACACAAGGAACAGGACAGCAAAACTGGGTCGCACGGGGTTTGGCGCGAAGGACGAGTGCGGGTGCCGCACACGCACACAACCGCCACCGCAGCCCCTAGCCCGCACCCCCGCCCACCTCCCCACCTCCAACCCACACACCCACAAACACACCCCTCCTCCCCCCATTTGAGCTTGGTTTGGTTTACTTTGGGCTGGATTTTACAACCCCTCCTCCCCCCCCTCCTCCCCCCCCTCCCCAACCCACTCCGCACCTGCAGCTCGCGGCCGTCGTACCCGCGCATGTCCTCCACCGCCCCCAGCATGGCCGCCGCCATGCGCAGCATGCGTGCCGCGTGGTCCCCCACCCCGTCATGCCCCGACACAATCATGTAGGCGTCACCTGTGCGCGTGCGAGCGCGTGCGAGCGTGCGTGTCAGGAAGCGTGTCAGGAAGCGTGTGAGGGCACTTGGGTGGAAGGGTTGGGCGGGAGGACAGTTGGGGATGGTTCGGGGGGAAAGACGCGTTGGGAGCGGGCGGTGGCGTCTACAATGGGGTGGTGCGTGTATAGTTGCAAAGATGGTTGAAAACGCGGTACAGGGTGCACTGAATGCGTGTGGAATGTGTCTTCTCATCACCTCCTGGTTGAGCCTCTCTCTCCACCCTGCCTTCCCCGCCCCGCTCCTCCCACCACCCCCATGGCGCCCCCATGGCCTCCCCGGGGTCCCTGCTCACCAATGGTCTCCACCTTGTACACGCCCAGGGTGTCGCACAGGCGGTCAAAGGCCGTGAACATGTTGTTGAGCATGAGGATGATCTGCTCCGTGGGCCACTCGGTGGCCAGTGTGGTGAAGCCGCGGATGTCTGCGGGCGGGCGGGGGGGAGTGGGGGGGAGTGGGGGGTGGGTGGGAGTGTGAGTGTGGTGAGTGTGGTGGGGGTGGGGTGGTGATGACGGGTGGGGTGTCAAAGATTGAAGTGCTGTTGAGGGGTTGAGGCTCAGCAGGGCGTGTTGTGGATGCGGGCGGTGTTTTATGTGGTTGAGGGTTGGGTTGGAGGTTCCGCACCCCACCCCAACCCCACTCACCCTGA
Source organism: Chlamydomonas reinhardtii (assembly GCF_000002595.2). Lineage (NCBI taxonomy): Eukaryota > Viridiplantae > Chlorophyta > Chlorophyceae > Chlamydomonadales > Chlamydomonadaceae > Chlamydomonas > Chlamydomonas reinhardtii. The sequence goes on from NC_057012.1 coordinate 7,262,295, forward strand.
CTGGCACCTCACTCCTTTCACCACTCCGTCCTCCACATAAATGGCTACCCCCAATCCCCACACCCTCATCCGCCTCCCCGCCCCACCCCCCCCCCGCACCTGAGAACAGGATGGTGACCTGTTGGTGGAACTGCGCAATGAGGGTGACGCCCTGCTTGAGCTGGCGAATGACGTTGGAGGGCAGGATGGAGGCAAGCAGAGACATGTTGACACGCGCCTCAGAGGCCACCTGCGGGGAGAGGGGAGGGCGGGGATTACATTCGCAATTATGTAAGGGGGGAAGGGGCGGTGTAACCAGTATAATCATGAGCTCTCGCAGCCAATCCCCCCAAGCCCACACATCCCCGCCATGCCTTCACTTCCCAACTCCCAACTCCCCAACTTTCCAACCCCCCACCCCAGTGCATCCTGTACCGCTTTTCCAAACATGCTTGCAAACCCACCTTGATGCTCCGCTTCAGCGCCAGCTGTGTCTTGATCCGCGCCATCAGCTCCATGTGCCTCAGCGGCTTGATCATGTAGTCGTTGGCGCCAACCGCCAGGCCCTTGATCACGTCCTCCTCCAGCGAGCTGCAGGTGATCATGATCACGGGCAGCTCGCCGGGGCCGTGCTCGCGCCGGATCTCGCGACACACCTGTTGTGTTGGGTTTGTGTTGGGTTGTGGATTGGGGTGTTGGTGGGATGGGTTTGGTTAAGCAATGGAGTACATCCAGGCATATCCTCCCGCTCCTCCTGTGCCCTCCTTCCGGGCCCGCGCTCCGCCCCCCATGCCGAACGAACCCCCCCCCCCCAACTTCTTAATAACCATGAATGTAACCCCCGCCACCTCCACCCCTCCACCCCGCCCCCCTCCCTCCCGCCCCCTCCCTCCGCCCCCCTCCCCCCTTCTCCTCCCCCGCCCCCATCCCCTCCCTCCACTCTCCCCAGCCCACCTCGAATCCGCTGACGTCCCCGCCCAGCGTCACGTCCAGCAGCACCAGGTCCGGCAGCACACCGCTGCAGCGCACCAGCTGGGGAGGAGGCAGGTAGGGGGGAAGAGGAGGGGGAGGAGCGAGAGGGGAGCACAGCGGTACAGGCGGCATACTAAGGCATCTGCAACACTGTGAGCACCCCACGCCCCAGCCCTCACCCTCAACCTCACCCCTCCACCTTCTCGCCCCCCCCCCCCCACTCCCCACTCCCCACCCGCCCCTTCTCACCTCCAGCGCCTGCTCCCCGCTGTGTGCCTCCAGCACTTCGTACTCGGCCGCCCACAGCAGCGCGCGCATGACCTGAGACCAGGTGCACAAGGAGGGGGGTTGCAGGGATGTTTGGAAAAGCGGTACAGGATACACTGAAGACTGCGGAAGAAGTCGTGGGGGGAGGGGAGGGGGCGGCGGAGGGTTACATTCATGACTATTTAAGAAGGGGGGGAGGGGCCGGCGTAGGGTTCTTGGGCACGACCCACAACGCCACGTCGCCACATGGCCACATCGCCTTAAACGTGTGTTGAGTAGGGGAGTTTCAGAATGCCAGGTGGGGCGCAGCGAAGGCGGAGGGGGGGAGCGAAGTGCGCACACCAAGATGCTCACAGCCCCCAAACAAACACACGCACACATTCACACGCAGACGCACCTGCTGGTTCACGGGCTCATCATCCACCGACAGAACCTGCGGTGTGGACACAGGCAAGAGGGGGGGGGAGCGGCGGCGTGCCGGTGGGTGGTTAGGGCTTATCAGTAACGGAATGCCCCACCACCACCACCACCGCCACCCGTCGTCAACATTTTGCGCTCTTCCCCGCTTTTTCCTCCGTTTCCTCCCGCCTCCCTGCCCGTTTCCCTGTGCACACACACGTGCGCACACGCACACACACACACACACACACACACACACACGCACACGCACGCACGCACGCACACCTGCACACGCCCCGCGTTCTGCGGCAGGTCGCTGAAGGCCGGCTTGCGGCCCGCCGCCGCCACCGCCTCGGCCGCCGTACTGAGCAGCAGCGCATGCGGCACACCGCCGCCGCCGCCGCCGCCGCCGTTGCTCGCTGCCGCCGCCGCGCCGCCGCCGCCTGCGCCGCCCCCTCCATGCAGCTCAGCAAGCGTCGACAGAGAGGCACTGTGGGGGGCGTGTGCGTGTGTTGTGTGGGAACGTGTGTGTTTTGTGGGCGCGTATGTGTGTTTGTAAGGGCGCAGCGAGAGCGGACATGAACAGGTACCAGGCAGCCATGCGTGAAGTAAAGCGGCTTGGGGGCGGGCCCTCCGGGTGCGCGTGTCCGGGCCGTCAGCAGCAGGTTGCGTGGAGCAGGATGGAGCTGGAAACCCCACAATGCCACACGCTGGTGTGCCCCCCCCCCATGTGGCCACACCCGTGTGTAACACGCGGGGAGCACGCCGGACATAGTTGCACACACGCACACGCACACGCCCGCGCACGCACACGCGCCCACGCCTACATACTACACACGCACCTGGACACGGAGCGGTGCGATGCGCCCCAGCCCGCCGCCACCCGCGGCATGTAGTCAGACACCTGCAGCCACAGCCGCAGCCGCAGTATATATGTGAGAATGCTGGTTGTGCGTCTTGTTGCAGCATTGCTCGTTACGTCCACACGCCCCTGCCTCCGCCCCCCGCCTCCGGCTCCCCCCCGCCTCCCGCTCTACCCCTTCCCGCTCCCCCCCTTCTTTCGCCTCACCATCTGCAACACCGCCTGCCCGCCCGACCACCGTGCGCCGCCGCCGCCGCCTCCTCCCAGCCCCGCAAGCGAGCTGTTGCTGTGCGCGCGCGGGCTGCAGCCGCCGACGCCAAAGGTGCCGCTAGGCGGCGGCGGCGCCGGACCCTGCTGGCCGCCCAGCACGCCGGATGGATTCAGCGGGCTTGCAAACATTTGCTGCGACTGCTGCTGGTGACTCTGCGGCGACCAGGCTGCGGCACGCGGCGAGCCCAACAGACCCGACAGCGCCGCCGCGGCGGCCGCCGCCGCCGCCTGCGCCACGCGCGCCACGCTACTGCCACCGACGGGCGTAGCCGCGGAACTACTGCCCGCGCCGCCGCCGCCGATGCCACCGAAGAGGCTGCCGCCGCCGACGCGGCCGCGCAGGCCGCTGCCGCGCGACATGGCTGAAGAGGGGCTGTCGAGGAGCGTCGGACTGCCCAGGAGAATGGCTGGGTGCCCGCTGCCGCCGACGGCGCCGCCAGCGACGGCACTGCTGCTACCGGAGCCGCCGCCACCGCCGCCGCCGGCGCCGCCAGTCGTGGCGGAGAGTGAGCACACGCCGCCGGGCGGCAGTAGCAGCTCGGTGACACCGGAGGCGACCCGCAAGTCGCCAAGGCCGCCGCCGGCTGTAGCAGCCGCCGCCGCCGCCGCCGGGGCTGCAGCAGGTCCGCCCGGCAGCGGTGACGCTGCAGCCGACGCAGCGGCAGAGCCTGCTACTGTGGCTGACGGCGCCAGCAGCGACGCCGCCACGGCTGGGGCTCTGCTGCTACTGCTACTGCCGCCGCCTCCGCCGCCGCGGGGCCTGGCCAGCAGGTGCACCCCGGGCAGCGCCATGCGCCACAGCCACGGCACCTTGGTACTGCCGCTACCGCCGCCGCCACTGCTACTGCCGTTTCCGCCACCTCCGTAACTGGTTGCCCCAGAGCCGTCGGAGCTGCCGCAGCCCGCCAAGCCCAGCGAGGAGCGGCGCTCCGGCCCCGCCCACACCGCCGCCGCCGCGCCCCAACTCCGCAGTGACGGCAGCGGCAGCGGGTGCAGCAGCGTCAGCGGCGGCAGCGGCAGCCAACTGCTCGTGCCACCCCGGACCGACGCCGGCCCGGGCCCGGAGCTGGTGGCGGCGGCGGCGGCGGCTGTAGCCGCGACCGACAGCCTGCCGCCGCCGCCGCCGGCCGCCGCCGCTTCCAGCGCGGGTGGCGCCGCCGCCGCCGCCGCCGCCGCCGCGGCTACAGCCGTGTGTTGCTGCTGCTGCTGCTGCTCCCGGTGACGGATCATGGTCGCGGTGCCGATGGTCGTAAAAGGAGACATGGCCTGGGCGCCGGTCTCGCCGTCGCCGCCGCCGCCGTTGGGGCCGTCCCCGTCGCCGCCGCCGCCGCTGCCGGATGAGTTCAGCAGCGCCAGTGTGTCATGGATGGGGTTGTCGTGCGCCGGGTGCTGCCGCCCGTCGATGCCGCCTCCCGGGGCTGCCTGGGTCGCAAGGTGCTGGTGCAGGTGCTGCTGCCGGCCGAGCACCGCCCGCCACAGCTGCCACACCGCGGCCGCCGCCAGCACCGCCCAGCAACCCGCCACAAGCGCCCCCGCCGCAGCAGCGGCCGCCAGCGCCGCCACCACCGCCGCGGCCGCCGCACCCGCTGGCCCCGACTGCTGTTGCTGTTGCTGCCACTGCGCCGCGGCTGCTACTGCCGCAGGCGGCGGCATGCCTGCCGCCGCTGCCAGCAAGGTGGCTGCAGCTTGCGTCGGCGGCGCCGCCGCCGCCGCCGCCGCTCCGGTGCTGCTGACGCCTGCGGCGCTGCTGCCGCTGGTGACACTACTGCTTGCGCCCGCAGCCCAGGGCGCCGCCGCCGCCACCGCCGCCGCCCCTCCCGCCACCGTCACAGTGTCCATTGGCCCGTCCTTGCAAACCGCCGCCGGCACCATATCGGCTTCTGCCACCACCCCCGCCGCGGCAGGCGCGGCAGGCACGGCAGGCGCGGCAGGCGCGGCAGGCGCGGCAGGCCGTGCGCCGGGTCCGGAATGCGGCGGCGCTGCTGCCGCGGTCGCGGCTGGCCGGCCGGTGCGGATGGAGGGCAGCCGGGCGCGCGCCTCGTCTTCCGGCATTAGAAGGTGTTGCTGATGTTGCAGCCCTTGATCCTGTTGCTCCTGCTCCTGCTGCGGGTGGTGGTGGTGCTGCGAACGTTGATGCTGTGGGTGCGAGGGGAGAAGGCCTGCTGTGGCGGCAGACGCTGCGTCAGCTGCACCCGCCCTGGCGCCGCCCGGTGCCGCTGTTGCAGCCTCTGCTGCTGCTGGGTGTGCGACGTTGATGGCCGTCGGCGCCGAAGACGCGGAGTAACGGGCGGCCTCAGCCGCTGGGCCGCCGGGCGCTGGCGCGGAGTCGAGGATGAGAGCATCCCGCGCCGGCGCTTCGCCCCGCGACATGTCTGGAAGAGCGCTAGTAATAGCGCGGGTCGCAGTGCCAGGCTGGCCCCATCACCGATGAATCATTTTTAGCAGGATTTTAGCAGGTCCGCACTGGAGACCTGCACAGCCGTGTATGAATGATGAGCGTGCGTTTCGCTTGAGCCGCCGCTGCGAGCCCCCATTCATGCAGAAACCGGCATTGGATCTGCATGCGTGCGTGCATCAGGCTGAAGCTCGCGTACAGAGCGCTGTGCGCAGGGCCTGCTGACGCTATTTGCTCACCTCAAGCGCACTTCACCAGCGGCACCCCTGATGATAAAGCCCATGGTCCTTTATCATATTGCCACCGAGCGCCCGGGTTCCTCTCGACTGGCTTGCCTCGCACTCCACAGTCTCCTCTGGGTCACCGAAAAATGGAGAGCTCGTGTCCACAGTGGGTTAAACAGATATCAATATGCGTTTGGGCTGTCCTTGCAGCAAGATTAGCGCAGCGTGTAAGGCTCAGCCTTGCACTTGCAAATTCGCGGCGCTCAGTGCAGCCGCAAAGCACTACGCAGGTGCCAGCAAGTGACCAAACCGTCTATCAATCAGTGTAGCGTTCTGGCCGCAGGAAGCAGCAAGATATCGACAAGATAAATGTATGCTTTTTCGTGCGTAAAGTGTGGAACCTGCGACTGGCACGTAATACTGGCGAGTAGTATACGTTCTGTGGTTGGGTAAGCGGCTAGCGACTGGGTACTCCACACTGCCCATCGCAGACTGCGTGACGCGATGAGGCGCACAGTGTTTCCCAGTCTGTCGAGCCCGTCTCTGCCGCCCGCTCGGCTCCCGCCCCACGCCAAATACCCGCTGCCATAGGCCATACCGGTCCACTGCTTCGACTCCCGCACTCTTTGATGTTTCCAGTGGATTCCACTGGGAACCGTCTGCCATGCCAAGGGTATGGTACAAAGGCCCTGCAAGTTGCTAGATGCTGTGCGGGGCGGGGGCTTTCCAGCCTCCACATGTAAGAGATTCACTTGCAACAGAAGACCCAAAATTGCCATGGGTCATACCTTGCATGGCCTATGTAGCCATGCAGCATGGCCGGCACGCGTGCAACTGCCCGTCTGCCCGCACCGGCAAGCCTAGTGCCGTCCCAAGCAAGCCTGCAACATACGTCGTCATGCACCCGCGAGTCTGCGTGTGCACAAACCCCGAAACACGTCTGCCCTGCACCCAATCCTGCGGGGGCACTGCACCAGGCGGCGACAACGTGACGCAGCGGCGCCATATGCGCAGTTGCGCCACACGCACGCACGCACACATCCATTAATCCCCTTGTGCTTTCTAATACGTTCTCCATGCATAATCTGGTCAACCCCAGTCGCGGTCAGCCGTACCTGCCACACCCTCAGCAACCGTCTGCCACCTGCCCGCCGAGGTCCCCCTCCTGCGGCCGAAATAAGTCAGCAGCAACTTTCGCACCCCTGAACTCCAGCCCCATACTGGGCCCTACCTGTCCCCTGCCCGTCATCACTCACCAGCTGTTCCAGGTCCATCACACACGCCCGCCTGCCCAAGCATGGTGCCGTAACAATCCTTGTGGCGCTTGCTTCATATCCTAGTACACGCGCATGGTTGCTCGTTGCGGAACTGGGTGGCACACAGCGCCAGTGCCACGCCCCTTAAAGTGAAGCCGTTACTACTTACTCCCGGTACAACCATCGGTAGGGTACGGTACAACCGACCGACCAACCGACCGACACGCCCCACGCAACAACTTCCAAATGCATTCGGCAATTTCCGGTACCGAAAGGGACAGTCAGATGGGCACGACCATCCCCAGCCTTCCATGCATCAGCACTGTGTCCGCTGCATCAGTGGACGGCCACCAGGTGGTGGCCCCATGCCAGTCCACCCCATTCTTTCCCTCACAGAGCCGGCAAGACAATGTGCGTCCACTGCCGCGCCGCCGGCGTGTCTTCCCCCGCCGCCGCCTTCACGCCCACACAAAACTCGCCGTGGCGCCCCGTGCCCCAGTGCTGCTGCCGGCACTGGGCGCAGCAGTAGGTGACCTGGCGGCAGTGCGGGCAGCCCACGCCGGCTCCCGGCGGGACGAGCGCGCTGGGGCCGCGCAGGCGGGTGCAGATGGGACTGCCGCACAGCAGACCGCCCGGCGCCGCGGCTGCGCTGCCGCCACTGCCACTGCCGCTGACACCAGCAGGACCCGCATCCTCGACCGCGGCACTGCCCATCACCACGCCCGCCTCCCGCAGCCGCGCCCGCACCTCCTCTGGCGACAGCAGCAGCCCGGCGTCCCCACTGCCCCTTCTCCCCGCTGCCTCCCACCGCCGCCGCCAGTCCGCCCCACCCTCCGCACACAGCGCCCGCCACAGCGCCGCCGCCTCCTGCTCCACCAGCGCCCTGGCCGCATTGCTCAGCGCCTCAATCTTGCGATCTATGGCCGGGTCTCGCTGCTGCTGCTGCTGCTGCTGCGATGGTCCAGCAGCACCGGCTACCGCCTTATCCAGCGCGTTTAGGATCCACAACTGGCTGCAGGCTGCCCCCGTGCTGTCCAAGAAGGCAGACAGCGGCCGCCGGCCCTGGCGCTCCGCCGCCTTGGCCATGGTGGCCGGCACAAGCGCCATCGTGGGCTTGCGCTTGAGCGCCTGCGGCGCCCCGCGCCCGCGTGCGCCCTTCCCCGGCTTCGCCGCCTCCTTCAAGTCTTCGCTGTCCACCACAAAGATGCAGCCGCTCAGGATGTCTTGCATGTACTGGGGGTGGAACAGCGCGTAAGCCTGCATGGCATCCAGCAGCGCCCCCTCCAGCTCCCGGCCCGCAGCCGTGTTGACCAGCGCCGGCGACGTCAGGCTGTTCACCATCTGGGTCAGGCTGCAGCCGCACAATTCCAACACGCCAGACTCCCAGCCGGCCAGCTCCTGCCCCCACTCCCGCAGCTGCTGTTGCTGTTGCGCCGACAGCGGGGCTGCGGAGCCGGAGGACGGGCCGGCGCCCCCTGCGCCCCGTACGGCCTGCGCCAGCGCCGCGGCCCGCATGGCCACACGCGTCAGCAGCCGCAACACAGCGGCGCACAGCCGCAGGGTCTGGGGGATGGTGCCGTCCTCCTCGTCGTCGTCGCTGCCCCCGCTTCCCCTCTTGGCGGCGGCCCCGGCCTGCTCCTGAGCCTGGGGCGGCCGGCAGAAGATACGACAGTAGTACGCAGCGAGCATCATCAGCGCCGGCAGCCACTGCTGCAGTGCGAAGGACACCAGCAGCGCCTGCTGCGCCGCCGCCGCCGAGCCGGCGCGCGGCGCGCCGCCGTACGCCGCCATGACAGGGAATGTCACGGGTCCGGTGTCGGGCTCGCCGCCGGAGAAGGCAAACCACATGTCCATGGCTCCGGTGCCGGTGCCGATGCCAGTGCCGGTGCCCGAAGTGGCACTGGCGCTGGCACTGGCACTGACACCACTGCTGCTGCTGGCGCTGACACCACTGCTGCTGCTGGCGTCACCACCGCCGCTGCCGCCGCCGCCTGCCTTCTTCTTAAGCCTTTTCTTCTGGCTCTTTGACAGCTGCTGCTGTGCCTGCTGCGGTCCCTCCGCCTCCGGCGCCTGTGCCGGTGCGGCAGCAGTGTAGGCCCGACCCCCCACAGCCCCGCCACCAACGCCCCAGTCCAGCATGTCAACCGCTTGTTGCAGAAGCGACGTGAGCGCGAAACCGACCACCATTCGGTTTCTCAACGCGCTGTGGCGCTCCAGCAACAACTCATTCGTGCACACGGCGCCCAGGCTGGCAATGAGGCTGACCAGCTGGTGCACGGGGCCGTGTGCCAGCAGCGCCGGCCACACGCCCGTGGCGCCCAGCACGACCATTAGCAGTAGCATCATTTGTGTGGCGGTGCTACTGCTGCTGCCGCCAATGCCAGTGCTACTGCCGTCGCAGTCGTCCTCAGCCTGTGCGTCATCACCTGAGGTGCCACCCTTGTCGCCACAAGGGCCGGACCACGCATCCGGGACACGCAGCATTCGCTCCAGTGTCGGCAGCAGCCCCGCGTCCAGCGCGCAGCGCAGGCTGTAGCTGAGGCCCGGCGGCGGCTGTAGCAGCACCGCCCCGCTGGCTGCCGCCGCCGTTGCCCTCGCATTCAGCTCGTTCGGCAGTAGCAGCCGCGCGGCTTTGGGCAGGGAGTCCTGCATCTCGCTCAGAAGGCCGCAATCTATCTCCAGCAGCAGCAGCCGCCACAGCCCCGGCAGCCGCGCCGCCGCCGCCCGGCTCGGCAGCTCTCCGATCAGCCGCACCAGCAGCAGGGTGCCGTCGGTCCGCTCCGGGCCGCTGTCAACGTCCTCGTCGTCGAGCTGGGGGGCGCAGAAGCTGGGCAACACACTCCGCACCGCATCGTAGACGCAAGCAGGCGGGTAGGGTGTGGTGCACGCCCGCTGCTGCGGCTGCTGCTGCTGCTGCGGCTGCGGACGAGGCCCTCCAGTCGCTGCGCCGGCCACATCGCCATCGCCACCGCCGCCGCCACCGCCGCCGCCACCGCCGCCACCAACTGTGACCTGAAACGCCAGTGACGCCACCGCCAGCACCAGGCACGAAGCCTCCAGCTGGTCCTCGGTCACCGGGCGGAGCGAGGGCTGCAGCGGCCGCATCAGCAGCCGCGGCTGCAACGCCAGCTCCGCAGCAGCGTCTGCACCCGCTCCCACCACCTCCTGGGGTTCTCCGCCCAGCCCGGCCACATGCTCCACCGTCAGACGGGTGCAGCCCAGGGCCCAGCACAGGAAGAACTGCAGGCACGGGCCGGACAGCAGCGGCCGCACCTGAGCCGCCCGCTCCTTGACGGCGGCGGCTTGTGCGGCCTTCTCCGCTGCGTCCGCGTCAGGTGCTGCGCTGCTGGAGGCGGCTGCCGGCGGCGTGCGTGCTCCCGACGGCACCAGCGCGTGCCAGTTTGCCAGGGACACGTCCCACCCCTTCTTAGACAGCAGCCGTTTTAGGCTCCAGCATAGGTAACACGTCGCCTGTGTCACGTGGACCCACATCTGCTGCGGCGGCGCGGTGGCCGGGGGCGGCGCCTCCGCGGGCGCCGCCGCCGCCAGCCGCAGCAGTGCCGCCGCGGTGTGCTCCAGCACCTGACTGCGGCTCAGGCCGGAGCGCAGCTCGGAGCCCAGGGAGGGCGGGGGAGGCGGGGCGGGGGGCTGCGTGTTGCCAGCCGCCTTGCTGGCCCCTGCAGCCGCCGGCTTCTGCACCCGCTGCGGGTGCTGCGAGGAGGGCTCGTCGCGGGCGAGTGCGGCCAGCGATTCCAGCACTTGGGTGATGACGGCCACCACCTCGGCGTCCTCCTCATCACGCCGTAGCTGTTGCTCGAGAGTCAGGGGGGCGCCGCTGGCGCCAGCAGCCTCAGCCGTGCCCGGCTGTCCAACCCTCGCCAGGTAGCGGGCGTAGGAGCTCAGCACGTCCGCCCGGAGCAGCGCGCGGCCAGTCCGGATCGTGGTTGATGAGATGCTTTTAGTCGTGTTATCAAACCACTTGCCCGTGCTAACAAAAATACGCCTGGCCACTGCGGAGCGTCGGCCTTGCCGAGCCAGCCCAGCGAGAGCCTGCGAGCTCCAAATGTGCGCGACAACGGACGCAGCGCGAAAGGCATCATCACGCAACACTCCGTTTTGTTCAAGCGCTGAAAGCTGCTGCAATTTATCGTACCCTGGCTCAGCTAGAGGGTCTAGTGTGGAAAAGTAAGACGCAAGGCCTGGTGCAGCGGGCGAAGACTTGGGCGCCACTGGCACCCTTCCAGGTCGTGGTCTTGCAGCGTCGGCGTCAGCCATGGCCCTTGAGTACTTACACAAGTAGTAGTTTACGTTCTGAATAGGCAGGAGCACGAGTTGACATCTTGGCATTGTACCCCTGCCACTTCGCATGTTCGCCCGCGCTGTCCCGCCCGATGACTTGCGCCCGGCAAAAGCAGGTGTCCTGCTCGTTGGCACCGACACAGAAGCATACATCGTACGCGCAGCATTGACCAACAGACGAAGCACTTTCACACGGCTACGGCGGAGTCTTCCATCACCAGCTCCCTGGCAGCCTTGCCAAGCCAAGCCCAAACACTGAAACACCACATGCTGACATGCACAGTAACTCCACACAACAGCTGAGACCCTGCGTAGTCCAAGGCCAGGAAAGGCCGGCACACAGACCCTCAAACTAAGCCTGCTCGGATTATGGCTGTCCCAATGATGCCGCCGCCGCACTCACGTCTACGCCTCTACGGTCTAACCCGCACTGGCTGTGCGTGATCTGACAGATCTCCGAATGGCTAGACAGCTTTGCCTGCCAAGCCCAAACGCCACACGTGCAGTTACTCTTTGCACACAAGCTAAGCTCTTGCGCAGTCCGAAAGGCCGAAGCACAGACCCTGTCGTTATATGACCGTACAAGCTGGCTCAATCTATAAATCTGCCGCGATCACCGCTGCCCTATTTCGGCATGGTTCGACTAAACACCGCTGCCATCTGCATCAGGCCGGTATCCAGAAAGATCACAGCACCCACGCGAAATGCATGGCAGCAAACAGCGCCCCTGACTGGCAGGCGGCTAGGTAGGCAGCACATGCCGTCGACCCACTGCCCCAGCGGCTTGAAACAGCCGACACCGGCGGCGCGATGTCGAACAGCAGTGCAGCACGCCCACCGGCGTCACCGCCGCCGCGCAAACGGACTGTCGCTGCCGCCCACATAATCGCCACCGCCGGTTTATGCCCCGCCACTCCTCCGCCTGATGCTCCGCTTGCTATCGCCGCTGGCGCCACCACCGGCGCCCCTAGATCCAGCCAACGGAAAGTGGTTGGCCACGGCGGAGGCGGTTGCGGACGTGGAGGGGCAGTACACGCACGCCGCCAGGGCCCGGAGCGCCGCCTGCGAGGCAAGGCGTGGGCGGGTTGCAGGCATAACTCGCGTGAGAACAGCGATGTTGCACGGAAACGACACACACAACACGTGGGTGCTGAGGGACCATGCCTAGCGTTTGCAGCACGTGAATGCCACGTAACCAGCACCCACCACCCACACAGTCACCGCAATGCACCACAGCCGCCGCACAGCCAGACCCATGCCCGGCCCCGTATGCAGACGCAAGGCCTTGAGCAGCGGGCGAAGTCTGTGATACCCTTGCACTTGCAGTCACGCTTTGTCGTGGTCTTGCGGCGTCAGCCATGGCCCTTGTGTACTACTGCAAGCTGTATCTTACGTGTTCAGTAGGCAGGAGCACCAGTTGATCTCTTGATGTAACTCCTGCCACTTGGCCCGCCAATGCAGCCTGCGCTTTTCCGCCAGTTCCCGCCCACTCCGATGGTCGCTGGTACCAGCACGCATGCATACGTCGTACGCGTGGCATGCACCAACAGACGAAGCAGTAGACGCATACGGCTACGGCGGGGCCTGCCGTCTACCCAGCAGCTGGCTGGCTGGCTGGCTGCGCACCTGACAGCATCCCCAGCCAAGCCCAAACACCACATGCACAGTTATTCTTCGCACACAAGCTAAGACCTTGCGTAGTCCAAAGACACGAAAGGCAGACACACATACTCTCGGTTGCCTCTAGTGCTCCGTGGACGCTGGTCACCTTCCTGCAGGTGCGCTGCGGCTCTGCCTCGCGAGTGTGGCGTTGCGGTGTGTCTGTGTGGTGCTATCGCCTAGCCGGGCGCCCGGAGAGGAATGCGCGTCAGCAAACTCCCAGCCAGCCAGCAACTCGTCGGTACAGTAACTCCGGCGTTCGACCAGCCGCGCACTCCTGCCCTGCCGTTGCCAATTGTGTGCCATCTTTTGGGTTCTGGCATCAGTTGCACCCTACGAGACTTTACCAACCTGCCTTAGTGCCTTACCACTGTCCCATCGCACACACATACTCTCAAACTCATTCTACCGGGATTACAGCTGTTTAAATTCCGCATCCAGACCGTCTAATGCCGCTGACGCCGCTGCCATCCATGCATCACCACCAACGGAGCCTGCTCCTGCCAGGGCTTGCGTCTTGAACCCTGGCTGCTGCCGCTGGCGAAAAGGGCTGCCAGCACGACCCCGCACCTCCCCGCACCGCTCTTTGCACCGCTGCCCCCTCTTCTGTTGCGCGCGGGCGGGCTCAGGGAGGACCGTTTATCGCGCGTGCAGATCGTGACGCCGTTCAGCGCAGACAACAGAGTCAAGCGGCGTGCGAGCCGCAATTGTTCAGGGAAATGTCGGAGCGTCCAAATCAAGTTGCACCACTTCCGCCGCGTCTGAGGCTGGCAGAGCCATCGCGCAAAGACCTTGTGTTCACATATAGTTACAGCAAGCTCTGTCACCTGATACTACTGTTGTATGGCGCTGTCATCGCGTCCACGGCCACGGCTGAAACGGGAACGAAAATATTTATGATTTGTTAATGCATGGGTGGCAAGCATGGCTATGTTTGAGCTGCACCTGCAACTTGCCGACCTGCGACGAAGGTTCCCAACTCCACCGTTGCACGACTTCCTGTTGCTATTTTTGCGTGCGTCAAATCAGCTCATATTGTTTGGTGTTTCGTCAGCCAGTTGACGCTGCGCCATTTAAGCGTCTTTGATGTCGCAGCTCTCCAGCGGCCTCCTTCATGTGGACACAACATCAGCTCGAGGTGCCACTGCAATTTAGCTACTTGACATTCGTCCTTTGGTCTGGACTCTGCGCGCAAGTTGAGTATTGTGCAGCTGACCCATCCAGATCAACGCTGACGAATCCACATTGCAATCGACTTGTAAGCTTATCAGTCCTCAAAGCCTATCGATTAATGCCGGGGAGGCGACTGCTCGGCCCTGCAACTGTAATATCGGTGCCACCAGATACTTTTCATAGGACCTACATTGAATTGAGAATTGAGAATTGAGAATTGTATGATACTGTTTATACCGGATCGCTGATGAACTTTCCTTGTTTACACAGAGACCCTAGCAGTGCCGAAGCCACAGACTTGATGCATCCACAGCCATTTGCACTGCGGTATCGGCATATCTCGCGGTCTAAGATATCGGTTTGGCGACACGACCAATTTCAGCGGGGGACGTCATATCAGCGGAGACGGCCCTCACACACATCTTTGCACATCAGCTTCCTCGGAACCTGCGCTGGCCTGCGCTGTCCCAGCTCTCGGTTGCGTGCGAAACGTCCAAAAGCAGAACACCAACTCGGCGCAGCTTGGCGCGCATATGTCAGGTGTGGGGCTGTGGTGCTGAATGTGGGGCGAGTTCGAGGCATTACGTGCCTGGGCATGAAATGCCCGCTCCTCCCTTCCATCGAGGCCGTAGCCCCTTCCCTCGCAGCTCCTCAAAAGCGAGCAACTGCCCCTTGCGCATAGGCGCATAGCACATCCGACATAAGTCAGATATGGTGCCACTACTGCACCAGCCGCACGGACCTGCGCTGCCGCCCTAATCAGCGCGCTGCGCTCCCCCCAAGCACGACATTCTACACCTCCCTGCCCGCCGACCGCCACGCACGCACGTAGCGTCCCGTAACAGCCGCCCCACTCGCGCTGGCGATCCCCTCCAGGGTCCCGCTGGACTTTCTGTAGCAGCTCAGTGCTGACGCTCTTCAGCAGTACTTTGCCCTCATCCACGGCGCCCACGCTTTCCACGCGTGCTAGGGAATGGCGAGCGTCCTCCAGCTAGCGCGCAGCGCTGCTCCTCCACTTGGACTTGCAGCGCCGCGATGGCACCTTGCAGGTCCCGCTGCCGCTGCTCGGCCGCGAGCGCAGCGCTCTGTGGTTGCTCCTGGCGCCATGGGTCCGTGTGCTGGCAGTGCTGGACAGGGCAGTGCGGCTGCGGCCGAGTCTTCCGTCGGCCCTGCACCGGCTGCGCACCCCCTCAGGACAGCGTTGCCAGCCAAGCCCAAATACCACATGCACAGTAACTCTGCGCACCGGTTGAGACCCTGCGTCCAAAGCCACGAAAGGCTGACACACATACTCTCAAACTCATTCTACCAGAATCTTGGCTGTCCCAATTCCGCCGCCGCCCTCACGTCCAGAGCATCTAATGCCGCTAACGCCGCTGCCATCCTCACATCACCACCAACGGACCCGGCTCCTGCCCCCCGGCCCCTGCTACTCTTCCGGCTGCCACTCCCACTGCCATCCTTGCTGCTGCTATCCTCATCGTTGCTGCTGTTGCTGTTGCTGTTGCTGCCGCCGGCCCGCCGCAGCGCCTCTGCCGCCGCCATCGCTGCCCGCAGCACTGCGCAGCCCGCCACTGCGCTGCAGTCGCGGTAGCGGGGGTGCACCCACACCCAAGCCCCCGGCGCGGCTTGCCGGCCGCTGCAGGCGTGGGCAGCGCCTCCCGCCCGCTGCTCCACAGCCGTTGGCTGCCATGGCTCGGCCTCGGCCCCGGCCAGGACGTGGGCTGCCGGCTGCGTCCACAGCGCCCCAACCGCTATCATGCTTGGCATAGTAGCATTCGGAGGTGCAGTTGGAGGTGCAGGTACTGTACTTGTTGGCACGCTGCGCCGGCGCTTGCGCGTCGCCACTGCTATGGGCGCTACCGCCGTGTGGCCGGTGCCGCCGCCGGCTTGCGGCGGCCCTGGTCTGTGCTCTGGCGTTGAGGGCTCCGTCGCAGAACCTGGAGATTGCCCCGCCGCAGCAGGCGCTGAAGACGCCGCGGCTGCTTGCCTCGCCGCCGCCGGCCTGACGGCTGCTGTGTCCAATGCGGCGGCCTCCACCTCCGCCTGCCCCTCCGCCTGCGCCTCCGCCTGCGCCTCCGCCTGCGCCTCCGCCTGCGCCTCCGCCTGCGCCTCCGCCTGCCCCTCCGCCTGCGCCTGCAGCACCAGGCACAGTCCGCGCAGGCGGCCCTCGGGGCCGGCGAAGCGCGCCGGCCGCGGCCTGAGGCGGGCATTCCAGGCATGAATGGTTTAGATGACGGTGGTGATAGGCCGCGAGGGGCGGGAGAACAAGTTGCAGCGCAGCAACATGTCACTCTGGCTCGTCCACTGACATGACACGCCACGGCGCCGATTGCTGCTGGTTACCGGAGATGGCGCTCCGACTAGTGACAGACCGCCCTGCATAGTCTACAAAGCGGCATCGCGCACGGCCCTTTCCGCGCACAGGCCACACACCCGCGCACCTGGTCCCTGTTGGGTAGCGCAGCCGTGCCTCAAACGATGCAGCGGCAGCCGCACCCGAAGCAGCCTTCCCACGGCTGCCGCCACCGCCGCCGTTGTCGCTGGCATGCCCGCCCCCTGCCGAGCTACCCCCGCCAGGAGAGCCGCTACCAGCACCGCGAGCGGCCGCGGGACCCCAGTTGGGACATCCCACCACTGCTAAGTACGTCCTGTGTGGTGAGTCGTGGTTGGCAGCAGCGGGGGCGAGCGGCAGCAGCAGGGTTGGCGGCAGTAGCAGACCCGGAGGTTGGACTTGCTTGGATGGCGCAATAGACCGGCTCCAGCGTCAAACTAGCTTAGTGCTCGCTGGGCATGCCCTTGGCTGCCGACATGACGCGCAGCAGTAGGGGTGGGCCGGCCGCCCTGGCCGTTGTGTCGGTGTCGGGAGCAGCAGCAACCCCAGCCCCACAGCAGACACGCAGCCGGCTCACCAGTCCTTGGCAGTGCGGGTGGACTTTGCGCCGCCTGGGGCCTCCCCTCGGTGCTGACGCAGTCGGCTGCATGGGGTGCGTGTGCCAGGTATGACACAGCTTGTGAGGATAAGCTACTACTGTAGCGGTGTCCGTGTCCCGCCCCAAACTTCCAGTGTAGGCCCGGTACGCTGTCACAAGGCCCGTCCAGAGCGCACCGCTCCAAATCGTTGGTGATGCCGTTGTAGGTGCGCTGCGTGGACTCGGACACCAGGATGTAGTTGTAGTAGGGGCGTGAAGTGCTGCTGCTAGTGGCGCTCCGCCTGGTGGTGCCGGCGCCAGCAGCAACTACAGCCCTGCCTGTGCCAAGCAGTTGTCGCGCAGAGCGCTGCATTCCCGTTGATTTGGCCATGCATACTATGCTGCATCGTATAGGCATCACGTTTGGTGCCTGTCCCCTGTCACAGGGAAAGCTTCAACGAAATGTGTCGACATGCAGGGCAACCTCCACCCAGGTGGAGCCTTAGCCTTAATTTGCTGTATGAATGACAACTTCCAAGCATATTTGTATTGGAGACGTTGTTGCCGACACAGCAGGAAGTGAATTGCTAGGGCATGACTGCAATCGCGCCGAGCGACTCCACCTCGTGTCCAATAAGGTTCATGAGTTGCTCTTTGCACACACCAAAGCTTCGTTGAACTGAATAGCTCGGGCAAGTGTGCCTTCTGAAGATCCCGCGCCGAGGAACCAAGCACTCGCCAGCTACTTCTTGTGTCTATCGACATGATTATACGTATGGATACGCCTTTACTGCAAGTTGTGTAGTCTTTGGGCGCGGGCCACGCAGTCGCGTGGAGGGTCAACGCGCTGCTGCGAGCTGGGCCTAGGAGCCCGGGAGCAGCGGACTCGCAAAGATGCTTGACAACTATCATGTGATTGAGCTTATTGGCGAGGGCAGCTTCGGCAAGGTGGGCCCCGCTTCAGCACAGGGTGCCAATGTGGTTGCAGCGCTGTTTAAATGCAGCGCTCGCTGGAGCAGCTGGCCAGGGAGGAAGTCGGCGCTTAGAATTATGTCCTGCAAAATCGATGCGGCGGGCCTTCAGGGGGAGACAGTCTGCCTGGCTTGGGCGAGCAAGAATGCAGCCGGTCTGGGCTCAGCTTCCTTTCTTGTACCCTGTTGCCCAGGTGTACAAGGGGCGCCGAAAATGCACGGGCCAGATTACCGCCATGAAGTTCATTCTAAAGCAGGTGGGTGCAGAGGAGCAGCGGCTTGGCCACAGGGGCCCGTTGCCAGGGAGGTGGGTGGGAGGGGGCAGCAGCATTGCAGAACTGCAGCACCCCTGGGCTGGGTAGCAGCACCGGTGGGCGCCGGGCATCCAGCCAAGTGCTCGGGGGTAACGTCTACTCTGGCCCTCTCGTGACCCGGGTTGGGGGAGGTGGATGCGGGAGCTGGATGGCCGGGGTAGTGGCCGGCCCTGGTTGGGAGCAGGGGCGTGGTGGGAGACGGCGAGGATGGTGCTGCGGCCCGGCGGTCTGGCTGCTATGCCAAGGCCGGCGGGAAGATAGGAACGGACCGAGGGGAAGACGTGCTACCAGCCGCCCCAGGGGCCCTGTCGCCTCTTGGCCAGCCCACCTGCCGCCACGCTGCTGCACATGCGTTCAAGCACTACCGGCCTCTCCTTTTCGCTGTCCCCGTCACGTGCAGGGCAAGTCCGAGAAGGACATCAAGAACCTGCGCCAGGAGATTGAAATCCTGCGGCAGCTGCGCCATGAGAACATCATTCAGATGTTGGACGCCTTCGAGACGAAGACGGAGTTCTGCGTCGTCACGGGTGCGTGGGGCAGGGCGTGTGTGTGTGTGTGTGTAGTGGGTGGGTGGGAGCGTCTGGACGTCCGCACCTCGGCGTTGCCGCACCCTGCAACGCCGCCACGTCGCCCCGTACCACCGCGCACACCGCACACCCCGCTTACCCGCAACACCCCCACAGAGTTTGCCCAGGGCGAGCTGTTTGAGATCCTGGAGGACGACCAGTCGCTGCCGGAGGACGTGGTGCGCGGTATCGCCAAGCAGCTGGTGAGGGGGCGGGAGGAGGAGCTGCACTTCCCGCAGCAACAAGGGGGAATGAGAGCAGGAGGAGGGGCAGGAGGAGGAGGCGGTGGTGGGGAGGGGAACGCAAGGGGGAGGAAAAAAGGGGGAGGAGAGGAGACGTTTAGGGGAGGGCATGACGAATCGGGAGGGTGGTGCGCGATGCAAGAGATAGGGAAGGGGTGGCGGGCAGCGGCTGCAGTACTTAACTCCAGCCCGCGATGATGGGCGGGAGTTGGCGCGAGGTTGCTACGACACGAGCGTCCTTACAAGGACAGAGGGCGCCCTGCATGGCGGCACTTGGGGTCACGGCAGCCGTACGCCTCACCGTCGCTTACCCCGGCCGCCGCCTGTGCTGCACCCCCGTGCCCCCACGCCGTGCCCCACCACGCCGTGCCCCTCCTCCTCCTCCTCCCCAGGTCCGCGCGCTGCACTACCTGCACTCCAACCGCATCATCCACCGCGACATGAAGCCGCAGAACATCCTCATCGGCTCCAACGGCGTCGTCAAGGTAAGGGGTGGTGGCGGGCATGCGGGGGAGAGGGCGCGCGTGTTCGGGAGGGGGGGCGGCGGGCGTGTGTGCGGGGGGAGGCAGGCGTGGCGTTGGCGTGTTGGGTGAAGCTGGTGGGTACAGGGGTCGAGGGCGAGGCGCTCCAGGAAAGTGTCAGGGTCTGCATCGCGGCGCCGCGGAGGGCAGGTCTGGTAGGATGGTGGGAGGACGGCAAGCGCCGCGGACGTGCGGACCAAGTGCAGCGACGCCTGACGCAGTCGCAGCCCCACTCGGTATGCATGGCTTCTAACCCCGCCACATACACACGTACGCACACCCGCGCACCGCAGCTGTGCGACTTTGGGTTTGCCCGCGCCATGAGCTGCAACACCATGGTGCTCACGTCCATCAAGGGCACGCCGCTGTACATGGCGCCGGAGCTGGTGCAGGAGCAGCCCTACAACCACACGGTGCGAGGGGCGGCGGGCGCGGAGGGAGGGAGGGTGGTGGTGCGGATGCCCGAGCCCGCCGAAACAGATCCCAATCGCCAAGGAATGGTCGCCCAACGCAGGAGGGGGGGGGGGAAAGCATGGAGGGGTGGGGGCGGGGGCTTGGCAGGGGTTGGAGGGCTGGAGGGGTGCGGTGCGAAGCACGTCGGAGCGCAGGCGGGCCTCGCAGCTGGGTCTCGCGGCGTGCGTGCGCACGTGCACACGCAGCCACCCGCCACCGCCACATGGTCCACTCCCCTTGCGCGCCTCCCTGACCACCGGTAGTACCTGGGCTCCACAACCGGTCATGCCTGCCAGGAGCCCACTCCCCTCCCCCAAGATGGTCTACCGGCTACCTCTTCTTTAACTTATCATGAGTGAAACTCCCCTCCACCTCTCGTCCGCCGCCCAGGTGGACCTGTGGTCCCTGGGCGTTATCCTGTTTGAGCTGTATGTGGGCCAGCCGCCCTTCTACACCAACTCCATCTACAGGTGAGCGCGCGTGCTGCGGCAGCCGCAACCCAGCCGCAGCACAGCCGCAACGCTGTGTTTGTGCGCGCGGTTCTGTGGTGCCGCCCTGGAGCGCTGCTCACAGGCGACACATAAAATAGCCTTGGGTCCAAGCCCGTAGCCTAGGCCCCCAGCCCGTGTGCCAGCCCGGCTCTCGCCCAGTGTTCCCAAGCCTCTGGATAGCCAACCTCTTGTTTCGGACATGCCCACGCCCTCGCCTCCTGCCCGCAGCCTGATCCACCACATCGTGAAGGACCCCGTCAAGTTCCCCACCAACATCTCCCCCGAGTTCAAGTCCTTCCTCAAGGTGGGGAGAGCGCCCTGCGGATGCGGCGCGGGGCGGGGGCGGGTCTTCCTGCTGCCTGGCGTCGTGCCTGCATGCACGCCACGTGCCCGCACACGCCTCGCCGGACCTTCTTCTCCCGCACCACCTCTGCCGCACCCCTCCCACCGAACCCCTCTCACCCCACTCCTGCCCCGCCCCGACCCCAGGGCCTGCTGAACAAGAAGCCCCAGGACCGGCTGGGCTGGCCGCAGCTGCTGGAGCACCCCTTCGTGCGCGAGACGGAGGGCGAGCGGCTGGCGCGCGAGAAGATGCTGGCGGACGCCATGGAGGTGGCGGAGGGCAGCCGCGCCTGGAAGGTGGGGCGTGGGTGGGTTGGGGGTGCGAGGGTTGCATATTCCAGCCCAAACTAAACCAAACCCAGCTAAAGCGAGCGGAGCACAGTCAGAGGCGTCAGTTGCAAGTGATAATACTTATGAGAGGTGGGCCGAGGCGTCGTGGAGCAGCAGGGCGAGCGGCGCCGGCGACATATGTCGCCGCCCGGGCTCGGTGGAGGGGTGGTGGGGCACGGTGGTGGGGGTTACAAGTGCTGGGGTGGTCGGGGCTCGGCGTATGGCTCTGGCCGGGGCCGGGATGACATCGGCATGGGGCGGCATTGGATGGAGGTGCAGGCACGTGCAAGTCGCGTGAGGCTGTGACCGACCGGCTTGGCGAACCCCCGCGCGCCTCCACAGGGAGAGGGCGACCCCGGGGCGGGCGCAGTGCTGGCGCTGACCACCGGCGGCGTGGGGGCGGACCCGCGCGAGCGCCCCGCCGCCGTGCCCGCCACGCCCCCCGCGCGCCAGACCGAGACGCCGCAGATGAACCGCGGCCGCGACCCGCTCGCGCCCAACCGCCGCCTGCCGGCGCTGGGGGCGCAGCCCGGCGGCGCCGCGCCGGCGGGCGCCGCCGCGGGCTCGCGCGGCGCGCCCGCCACGCCGCCCGCCAACGGCGTGTCAGCGGGCCGCACCGCGGGCGCCGCAGCGGCGTCGGCGACGCGCGGCCCGACCACCCCGGCGCCGCCGGCTCAGCAGCGCGCCGCGGCGCCCACTGCCGGCTCCACAGGCACAGTGCCGCGCACGCCGCCGCCGGGGGCCTCGGCGTCGCCGGCCGCAGCTGCGACGTCAGCGTCCACGTCAGCGCAGGTGAGCTGGCGCGCTAGCACAAAACAGCTATGGCTCGCTCGATGCGTGGTGCTATCTAGCATAGCAGTGCGGTAACACCACGGGGGCCAGTGATTGAGTTAGAGGCGCGCTTCTTCGTCACGGCTTGGATGCATTCCGCCTTTCCCTCTCCCCCCCCTCAGGCCGACCAGCTGGCCTCCTCGCTGGACCGCTTGGTGCTGGCGGCGGGCGGCGGCGCAGACCCGGGCCGCCTCACGCCCGAGGCGGCGGCGGGTGAGGAGGCGGCTGGAGGCAGGAGGGCCGGGTTGGGATGTTACTTGTAGGGGCCACACCGAAGGCGATGGGCATATGGGGCCGGGCATGGGTCAGGTGCTGTTGGGTTGGTTGCAGAAACACCGGCATGGACTGGCAAAGGAGTTGTTGCTCACACACACGTCTATACGCTGTTGTCGATGCCGCCCGCAGGCCTGTGGGCGGACCCCTCCACACTACCCTCGCTTTTGGCGGCGCTCCGGGACGCAACCGCCACCTGCGCCGCCGCTGCGGCCGTTGGCGGTGGCGGCTCGCAAGCCCCCGCGCCACCGCTGGCTCCGCTGCAGCGCGGGCTGCGGCTGGCGGCGCAGCTGCTGCAGTACGGGGAGGGCAAGCCGCAGTGCGTGCCGCTGCAGAGGGCGGTGGCGGACCTGGCCTCGGTGAGCCGGGCTTGGCTGCAGGGCTGCAGGGCTGGTTTGGAGTTGGGTGGACGGGGTGGGTTGTAATTACCAGCCCAAACTAAACCAAACCAAGCTTAAACGGGGTGGGAGTGGACGGGGTGGAAGTCCTGGGTGTGCGTGCTCGTGGACTAGGGCGCGGCACAGGCGTCAGGGCCGTCGTGCGAACGCGCTAAGCGCCATTTTGTTGCGCTTGCATCACACACGCTCACGCGCACACGTGCCCTCATGCGCGCGCGTACAGGCCGCGGCCGCGGCGGGCGGCGCCGCGCACTGGCCGGTTGCGGCTGCCGCTGTGGAGTGCTTCCGCTCGGCCGAGGCGGGCCTGGCTGCGGACAAGGCGGCGGCCAGCGGCTACACCGCCATAGCGCTGGAGGAGAGCTGGAGGGCCTACTGCGAGGTGGTGCAGGTGAGGGCGGGCCGCACCGGGCTGGGTGGAGGGCAGGTGGGGGTGGGGGTGGGGGTGGTGGGGAGGGAACGGAGTGGTCCGCATTGCGGAGGGAGTGACGGGGGGAGGGGCGGCGGGCGCGCGAAGGGGCTGTGGGGCGCTGCTGAAACATGACGCACGCTGATGTCTCCCGTTTGCTCGCCTTCCCTTCGGCTGTGCACAGCAAGCGGCCTCTGCACGGGGCGGCTCGGGTGGCGGCGGCCGCGGCGGCTCGGCGGGGGCGGCCGGGCGGCGCGACGGCAACTGGCCGGCGGTGGCGGCGGCCTGCCACGCCCTGGCCGATACCCTTAACCGCGGCCTGCAGGTGCGCGCGTGCTTGTGGGCTTGTGTGGAGGGCACTGCGCTGCGTTGCTTCCGTGTCGGTCATCCTAATGCCCCCCTTTCTACCACACAAACGTTTTGTTTCTCGAACCTGCCCACCCCCGCGCGCACACGCGCCCCCCTCCGCCCTTATACACGATTTTCTCTGTACCGACCTTTGCCACCCCCCGCAGGCCATCTCCGCCAACCTGCGCGGCCCGGCTCTGCGGCAGGCGGAGGAGCTGCTGCGCGGCGCGGCGGACACCCCGCTGGCCGCCACACTGGTGGGCGCGGTGGAGGACGCCCGCGGAGACAGCCGCGGGCAGGGCGCGGAGGCGGCGGCGCAGGTGCGGCGGCGGAGCTAGCTGCGGCTTGGGGCTGCAGGGCAGTGCTGAAGGGCAGTGCTGTGACTGTATGGGTTGTGCGTGATGGGTACGTGTAACTTGCGTGCTGCGAACGCTACGCATGGCCCCTCAGCACCCATGCGTTGCTTGCGTCGTGCTGTCCTTGCAACGTGCCTTCTAACCAGTCACGCCTGGAACCCGCCCACGCCTTGCCTTGCAGGCGGCGCTCCGGGCCCTGGCGGCGTGCGTGTACTGCCCCTCCACGTCTGCAACCGCCTCCGCCGTGTCCAACCACTTTCCGTTGGCGGCGGCGCTGGCGGCGTCCAACCGAATGATGGGCGGCGGCCCGGCCGGCGGCGGCGGCGACCGCGGCATGGACACGGACGCCGCTTTGCCGTACGCCGTACGGCGGGCGGTGGGCGAGGCGCTGGGCGGCAGCCCCGGTGCCGTGGCGGCGGTGCTGGAGTGGGCGCAGCAGCCATCCATGGGCGGTGGCAGCGGCGCGGCGGGCGCCGCACCCAACAAGGTGCAGCGGAGGGGTGGGGGTGTATGTGCCTGGGGCTCCCGGGCTGGGCCCTTGCCTAGCTGCCGACATCGGCACATGCTGGAGGGTGTCATCAACATGCGCGCGATTGATTCAGAATTCTGGCCTTAGTGGGAAACAGCCGGCCTACGCAGAACTGTCCCTTGGACCCAAGCTGTAACCCTCCTCCTCAATCCTGCCCCTGCTCCAGGTGGATTTGTACGCGCTGCAGCTGCTGCTGCAGTGCGGCCGCACCTGCCCCGCCCTGTGCCAGGCGGCCGTGCTGGCGGGTGCGCCCGAGGCCCTGCTCGCATTGGGGCTGCGCGACAGCGGCAGCGGTGGCGGCGGCGGGGGCGGCGGCGGCAGCAACGGGGCGCTGGCGCTGCTGGCGCTCACGGCGATTCTGGAGGGGCTACACTCACGGCGCGGGGCGGCGGGCGGCGGCACGGGCTCGGCGGCGGCGGCGCAGAACGCGCTGACGCCGGGCGGCGCCACCGACGATGCCTTGCGGCGGCTTGCGGGTGAGAGCGGTGCGGTGCGGTGCGAGCGATGGCGCCCGCGAGCGCGCGTGTGTGTGCCCATCTATGTCGGCTTGATGCCTCAGCACCTGCTAACACCTGAAAACGAGCGTAACGACAGCATCTGTATGCGCTTGCAGTAGAAGCGAAGCTCCGTCAACAGCATCTTGACGTCTGCCCTGAGCACCCCCGCCTGCCACTCCCGACTCCTTTGCCCTGCCAGGCCTGCTCACGCTCTCCAGCGGCGACCACCTGGCCCTGGGGTACGTGGCCGCCGGCACCGCCGCCGCATACCTGCGCTTCTACGCACAGCCCGCCGGCCCCGGGCCCGCCGCCGCCGCCGCAGCCGTCATGGCGGCCGCCGCGCCCGCCTCCGCGCGGCCGCTGCCGCCGCCGCCGGAGCTGCTGAGCCCGGGCCGGCTGGCGGGCCTGGTGCGGCTGCTGCGCTACGTGCCGGCCACCTCGGGGCCGCCGGCGCTGGAGGCGCTGGAGGGCGCGCCCGCGCGGTGAGCGGTTTGGGCACACAGCGACAGTGGCTGCTTCAGAATCGCTTGGCTGCGGCTGGGTGTAGAGCAACGTGCGGCATAGGAATAGTTAAGCAGGGAAGGAAGAAGAAGCGGGCTGCAGGCGCTGCAGGCGTTGCGGCCGGGCAAAGTATCCTAACCCTCTCCTCTGCCTGCGCCCGGCTCTCCACCCAGCCCACCCCTGCCCCCACTCCCTCCTGCACCCATGCACCCTCTGCCCCCCCCCCTCCCTCCCTTCCCCATACCCGTACCGCTTCTCCACCCATCTCTGCAACCCCTTCCCCACACACGCCACACAGCACCGGCCTGTTTGACGGCGTGGTGGCTCTGGCGGCGCTGCTGCTGGGCTACGGCGCCTCCAGTGACGCCGGCTCGGCGGCGCTGGGCGCGGGGCTGGGCGGCGCAGTCATGGCGCTCACGGCGGCGGGCGGGCGCGGCGGCGGACCGGGCGGCGGCGGCGGCGCCCCTGGCGGCCTGATGGAGCTGTCGCCGCGGGGGTTGGTGGCGCTGCTGGAGGCGGCGGGGCTCACGGCGGCGCCGGATGCGGATGTGGGTGGGGCCATGTGGGGAGGGAGTTACATTCATGATTAATTAAGAAGTGAAGTCGTAGGGGGGGGGGCCACGTGGGTGGGGCCACGTGGCACCTGGGGGTCCAGGAGCATCAGGGTCTAGGGGCAGGGACGCTGTACTGGCGGCGGCAATCGGGGGCCCGGTGGCGTCGGCGTTACGGCCGGTGTGGGAGTCGTGGCCTACCATCTGTCGTTGCGTCATCCCGTTGTGCAAGGGTCTTGCTCGTGCTGGCCCTTCTGCGGTTCTACAACACCCATTTTTCCCCGCCTCTTGCCTTCCCTCCTGCCCTTCCGGCCCTCCCGCAGTCTCCGCAGGTGCTGTGCTCTCCGCAGGTGCTGTCCTTCCTCACACTGCTACTGGGCGAGCGGCACCAGGGCGCACTGGCGGCGTGGCCCGCCTCAGCCGCCGGCGGCAGGGCGGGCATGCTCACGGCGACACTGCAGGTGCGGCGGGGGTAGGGGCGGTGGCAGGGGCGGCGGGCCGCCAGCCAGACAGGGGCCTGCGCGCGTCCGCTGTAACGCCGTGTGTGTGCGGGTTCCATGATTTCTTGGCTCCTACATGGGGGCGGCACTCGTCCTCCAAGCACGCAGTACCTGACGGCCGTATGCATGTCAGGAATCCCCCTCCGCCCCTCGTCCAATGTGTCTGGCTACAACTCCGCTTCTTTTAAAGTTAAAATCATGGGCTACCGTCTATCACACGTGCGTCTACCACTTCCTTAACTAATCATGAATGTAACCCTCCCTGCAGGCCGTGGAGTTGATGGGTCGGCCGCTGACGCCGCTGCCCGGCGGCGAGGGCGTGGAGCCCAGTGCCTACCAGGACATGTTGGCGGCCGACAACGTCATGCTGCACCTGGTGAGAGGGGGCGGGCAGGCGCGTGTTTGGATGTGTGTGTGTGTGGGGGGGGGAGGGTGTTACAGTCATGATTATCTAGTCTGGTGAGGGCGGAGGCGTGTGTGTGTGTGTGTGTGTGTGTGTGTGTGTGTGTGTGTGTGTGTGTGTGTGTGTGTGTGTGTGTGTGTGTGTGTGTTTTGGGGGGGGATTGCAAGGTAAAAGAAACATCGGGAACAGGATACAAGCAGGGGGGAGGAGGGAGGGGGGCGCGTGGCGGCGGAGGAGGAGGGGTGGGCGGCGACTGCTCCGCGCCTTTGCCCTTCGCTGGGTCTCCCGCCTAGCCTTGCTTGGCTCTGACATGGCCCTCCAGCGCATCGCCCTCAATCGGTCCTTCTCTCACGTGGCCGCGTCCTCTCCCCCTGTCCCGTCGGGGCTAGCTGCGCAACGCGGTGCACTTTGGGCCTTGTCGAGTGCCGCTCTGTCAAAGCATAGGCCACGCTCTCCTCGCTCTTTTGCATTGGGTTCGGTTTTGTTAATGCTTTTTCACAATCCACACACACACACACCACGTTTTCCTTGTGCTCTTTAACACACACACCTTGTCTCCCCCAGGTCCGCTGCATGGACGCCCT
>NC_057012.1:7289468-7317410 GCF_000002595.2 Chlamydomonas reinhardtii
CAGCGCATGCGGGCGACTCGGGGCCGTCGAGCAGCTGGGGCGGGTGGACCGCGGCGGGGCGCCGCCGTGTGGGGTACGGCAGGTTGGACTAGCGGCGGGCCGGGGTCCTTGGCAGCACGGGCGTCTCCCAAACTTCCACACTCCCTGCCTCCCTCCCCCCAGCCCTCTCTGGCCCCGTGTTGTTAGCCCTGCTGCCTACCCTGCCGCCCTGCCCACCCGCCTGCGCGCCCCCCCCCCCCCCCGTGCCCCCCTCGTGCCCCCCCTGCTTCTCTCGCAGGCTGCTGTCGCACCCCGACGCCGCTGTGCGCTCGCGCTGCTGTAACCTGGTGGGCAACATGTGCCGCCACTCCGCATACTTTTACGGAGCACTGGAGAGGTGCGGGGGGCGGGGGAAGGGTTGCAACTACCAGCTCAAATTAATCCGAACCCGATGCAAAAGAGCGG
Organism: Chlamydomonas reinhardtii; assembly: GCF_000002595.2. Classification (NCBI taxonomy): domain Eukaryota; kingdom Viridiplantae; phylum Chlorophyta; class Chlorophyceae; order Chlamydomonadales; family Chlamydomonadaceae; genus Chlamydomonas; species Chlamydomonas reinhardtii. Next base: position 7,289,913 of record NC_057012.1, read on the forward strand.
GGGTTGAAGAGCAGGGCGTGTGGGCGTGCGCTTGTGGGTGTGTGGTTGCGGGTGCCGGTACACTTGGCTGCTGCTGCTAGGTCCGCCGGCGCCCGCCCGGCGCCCGCCGTTCCACGCTCCGGTCTTGCTGTGCGGTCGCCCGCCCCGGCTTCCACGCCCTGCTCCTCCACCTGCCCGCCCGCCTGCCCGCCTGCCCGCCTGCCCGCCTGCCCGCCTGCCCGCCTGCCCGCCCGCCTGCCCGCCTGCCCGCCTGCCTGCCCGCCCGCCTGCCCGCCTGCCCGCCTGCCCGCCTGCCCGCCTGCCCGCCTGCCCGCCTGCCCGCCTGCCCGCCCGCCTGCCCGCCCGCCCGCCTGCCCGCCCGCCTGCCCGCCTGCCCGCCTGCCTGCCCGCCTGCCCGCCCGCCTGCCCGCCTGCCCGCCCGCCTGCCCGCCTGCCCGCCTGCCCGCCTGCCCGCCCGCCTGCCCGCCTGCCCGCCCGCCTGCCCGCCTGCCCGCCTGCCCGCCCGCCTGCCCGCCTGCCCGCCTGCCCGCCCGCCTGCCCGCCTGCCCGCCCGCCTGCCCGCCCGCCCGCCCGCCTGCCCGCCCGCCGTCCTGCACCCCTCCAGGCACAGCCTGCTGCCGCCCCTGATCGAGCGCTGCGCCGACGGCGACAAGACCACCCGCAAGTTCGCGTGCTTCGCCATCGGCAACGCGGGCTTCCACAACGCCGCGCTGTACGGCGCGCTGGAGCCGGCCATCAGCCCGCTGGTGGCGCTGCTGCGGGACGAGGAGGTGCGGCACGAGGGTGGCCCGACGGGAGAGGGAGGGAGGGAGGGTGGCAGCATTGCCCGCGCCGGGCATCCTTGATAAGCGCCTCCGCAGTCCACGTGCACTCTAACCCCACCGCACCGAACCCTCCATCCACCCAACCCAACCCAAAAGTGCCCAACCCAACCCCGATCCCCCTCAGGACAAGACGCGCGCCAACGCCGCGGGCGCTCTGGGCAACCTGGTCCGCAACAGCTCCGCCCTGTGCGGCGAGCTCATACGCGCCGGCGCGCTGCGGGCGCTGCTGGACACCGCGCTGCAGCCGGAGCGCCCGCCGCCGCAGGCGGGGCCGGGCGGCCGCGGCGGCGGCGGCGCGGACGCGGGCGGGTCGCCGGTGAAGATCGCGCTGTTCAGCCTGGGCAACATGTGCGCGCACCGGGAGTGCAGGGAGAGCCTGCTGGCGCTGGGCGTGCAGGTGGGTGCGGGAGGGGTCGGCGGGGATGCGGTGGTGAGGTTGGTTGGATACTTGGGTGGCTGCGCGCCCCCGCCGCCGCCTGGAGGGCGCGGGCGGGCGCCATGTTGCAATGGTGCCACGGTGGTGATGGAGGTGTCGGTTGGGGTGGGGAATGGGGCGACCATGTGTCCCTCACGTGTGTCCCTCCTGGCACCAAGTCTTTGGAGTGGATCGTGCCACGGGCTTCCCCCCGTGCCCTGCACTCGGCCGTCCACCCTTAGCCCACACCTGGCCTCCTCCAGCCCACCTCCCTTGCAAGCCCCCTCCCTCTCGTGCATCCTACGCAGGACGTGATCCGGCGCCTGTCCAGCAGCCCCGACCCCACGCAGCAGAAGTACCTGCAGCGCATCCAGCAGAAGCTGCAGGCAGGCAGCGGCAGCGGGGCACAGCCGCCGTCGTCGGCGCCGGGCGGGCCGCGGTAGCAGCGGCAGCAGCAGCTGTGCACGATTGCTGGCGGCGGCGTCTCGGCGGCGTGAGGCCGGCGCGTGGTGGCCGTGGTGGAGGTGGTGTGTGTGTGTGTGTGTGTGTGTGTGTGTGTGTGTGTGTGTGTGTGTGTGTGTGTGTGTGTGTGTGTGTGTGTGTGTGTGTGTGTGTGTGTGTGTGTGTGTGTGTAGCGGTGTGGCAGGGCACGGGCCAGGGGCGGCGGCAGCAGCCGGCTGAGGGCGTGTCGCTTGCGACAGTGGTTAGGAGCTGGTGCAGCTGCGCTGTTTGTGTTTTAGGGGCTCTATGCTGTCCCTTGCTGCGGATACTGACAGATGTCAAAATGCGAACATCTTAGCGATACGGTATGCGCGCGTGTGAGGATTGTGTGCGGTGGCCAAGGGGGGAGGTAAACAGAATGCCAGGCCCCATGCCCCCAAACCCGTGGGACCCCGCTCCTCCGGATCTGTCCGAACCGACGACCGACAACTGACTGACGAATGTCGTCTTGAGGCGGGCAACCCGCAACGTACTACCAGTGTACATTCCGGCGAGGCGGCTTGGCGAGCCCAGCCACGGCACAACAGCCAGCATTTGATGCGTTTGGCCTTCAGGGCTGCGTTGGGGGCTCCCGGTCTGAGCAGCAGTGGTGTTCCGTGCACTTTGCACGTGCAGCGTGCGGCGCGGCAATCCTGGCTACTACCAACACTTCAACTGACACACGGGCATCATAAACAGGCTTTCGCGCAACTGCCAACGAACAGAGGGTCAGAGGCGGCACATCGCGTTACAGTTGGCGCGCAGCGCGGGTCCGCGGGAGCGCAGAGTGGGAGTGGGCAGTTGAGCGCGCACGCGTATGGGAAGCTGCGACAGAGTACGGCGGAGCTCAGCGGAGGCTGGCGGTTGGCGTGGCGCGCGAGTGGGAGTGCATAGTTGATTAGTTGTGAGCGCACCGTTGGGGAAGCTGCGTGTAAACTCAGAGAGATGCATGGGGGTAGCCCTGTTTCCATAAGCTCTGTGTTCTCCAGGTTGGTTTCGGGCGCATCCTTTCTGGTAGTCCCAACGCCAGCCCGGCCGGCGTCGTCCAGCCCAGCCATCCCAATACAGCAGCCACCTTCCGTCAGCCAGCCATGGGCGCGACCGTCCACAGCGTTTACCGTCGGTTACGAGGTAACATGTGAATTCGCAACTCGCGCTACTGACTGCCTACTCTCGTGCTGCCTGCAAGCCCACTCCGCCTTCCGCTCTGGTCTACGTACGCATTAGTTCCGCAACACTCGTCAATAAGCTGCCTCAAGTGCACACGGTTTTACACGGCTGACACTGGGACCATCGCGGGGCGGCGCCAGCCGCCCCGCTGCGCGGAGGACTTGTCTGAGAAGCCGCGGTGCGCATGATAGTCGCTTGCCACATCGCCTGTCTAGCCATTCGGAGATCGCAGCCAGTGCGGGGTAGACCGTAGAGGCGTACATCATTGGGACAGCCATAATCCGAGCAGGCTGAGTTTGAGAGTCTGTGTGCCGGCCTTTCGTGGCCTTGGACTATGTAGGGTCTCAGCTGTTGTGCGGAGTTACTGTGCATGTCAGGATGTGGTGTTTGGGCTTGGCTTGGCAATGCTGCCAGGGAGGGGTGCGCAGCTGGTGCGGGGTAAAGTGGAAGACTCCGCCCGTAGCCGTGTGAAAGTGCCTCGTCGTCTGTTGGTGAATGCTGCGCGTACGATGTACGCTTCTGTGTCGGTGCCAACGAGCAGGACAGCTGGTTTTGCGGGGCGCAAGTCATGCGAAGGATCGGGCGGGACAGCGCGGGCGAACTCGCAAAGTGGCAGGGGTACAAATGCCAAGATGTCAACTCGTGCTCCTGGCGATTCAGCACGTAAACTACTACTACTTGTGTAAGTACTCAAGGGCCATGGCTGACGCCGACGCTGCAAGACCACGACCTGGAAGGGTGCCAGTGGCGCCCAAGTCTTCGCCCGCTGCTCCAGGCCTTGCGTCTTACTTTTCCACGCTAGACCCGCTAGCTGAGCCAAGCTATGAAAACTTGCAGCAGCTTTCAGCGCTTGAACAAAACGGAGTGTTGCGCAATGATGCCTTTCGCGCTGCGTTCGTTGTCGCGCACATTTGGAGCTCGCAGGCTCTCGCTGGGCTGGCTCGGCAAGGCCGACGCTCCGCAGTGGCACGGCGAATTTTTGTTAGCACGGGCAAGTGGTTTGAGAGCGCGACTGAAAGCGTCTCATCAACCACGATCCGGACTGGCCGCGCGCTGCTCCGGGCGGACGTGCTGAGCTCCTACGCCCGCTACCTGGCGAGGGTTGGACAGCCGGGCACGGCTGAGGCTGCTGGCGCCAGCGGCGCCCCCCTGACTCTCGAGCAGCAGCTACGGCGTGATGAGGAGGACGCCGAGGTGGTGGCCGTCATCACCCAAGTGCTGGAATCGCTGGCCGCACTCGCAAGCGACGAGCCCTGCTCGCAGCACCCGCAGCAGGCGCAGAAGCCGGCGGCTGCAGGGGCCAGCAAGGCGGCTGGCAACGCGCAGCCCCCCGCCCCGCCTCCCCCGCCCTCCCTGGGCTCCGAGCTGCGCTCCGGCCTGCGCCGCAGTCAGGTGCTGGAGCACACCGCGGCGGCACTGCTGCGGCTGGCGGCGGCGGCGCCCGCGGAGGCGCCGCCCCCGGCCACCGCGCCGCCACAGCAGATGTGGGTCCACGTGACACAGGCGACGTGTTACCTATGCTGGAGCCTAAAACGGCTGCTGTCCAAGAAGGGGTGGGACGTGTCCCTGGCAAACTGGCACGCACTGGCGCCGTCGGGAGCACGCACGCCGCCGGCAGCCGCCTCCAGCAGCGCAGCAGCTGACGCAGACGCAGCTGAGAAGGCCGCACAAGCCGCCGCCGTCAGGGAGCGGGCGGCTCAGGTGCGGCCGCTGCTGTCCGGCCCGTGCCTGCAGTTCTTCCTGTGCTGGGCCCTGGGCTGCACCCGTCTGACGGTGGAGCATGTGGCCGGGCTGGGCGGAGAACCCCGGGAGGTGGTGGAAGCGGGTGCAGACGCTGCTGCAGAGCTGGCGTTGCAGCCGCGGCTGCTGATGCGGCCGCTGCAGCCCTCGCTCCGCCCGGTGGCTGAGGACCAGCTGGAGGATTCGTGCCTGGTGCTGGCGGCGGCGTCACTGGCGTTTCAGGCCACAGTCGGCGGCGGCGGTGGCGACGGCGGCGATGGCGGTGCGGCCGGCGCAGCGACTGCATGGCCTCGTCAGCAGCAGCAGCAGCAGCATCCGCAGCAGCGGGCGTGCACCACGCCCTACCCGCCTGCTTGCGTCTACGATGCAGTGCGGAGTGTGTTGCCGGGCTTCTGCGCCCCCCAGCTCGACGACGAGGACGTTGACAGCGGCCCGGAGCGGACCGACGGCACCCTGCTGCTGGTGCGGCTGATCGGAGAGCTGCCGAGCCGGGCGGCGGCGGCGCGGCTGCCGGGGCTGTGGCGGCTGCTGCTGCTGCAGCTAGGCTGTGGCCTAGTGGATGCTATGCAGGGACCTCTGTGCAAAGCCGCGCGGCTGCTACTGCCGAACGAGCTTGATGCGAGGGCAACGGCGGCGGCAGCCAGCGGGGCGGCGCTGCTACAGCCGCCGCCGGGCCTCAGCTACAGCCTGCGCTGCGCGCTGGACGCGGGGCTGCTGCCGACACTGGAGCGAATGCTGCGTGACCCGGATGCGTGGTCCGCCCCGCCGGATGACTGCGGTAGTGACGGCAGTGGCGACGGCGACGTCCGCGGCAGCGGCACGGACGGCGAAACCCGCAGCGATGGCGTCCGCGTCCGCACCAACACGGAAAGCCATGCCAACGTCGGCAATCGCAGCGATGGCGGCGGCAGTGACAGTGGCAGTGACAGCGACAGTGACAGCTGCGGGCGCGAGTCGGAGCACAGGCTGGAACTGCTGATGCTGTTAATGGGCGTGCTGGGCACCACGGGCGTGTGGCCGGCGCTGCTGGCGCACGGCTCCGTGCACCAGCTGGTCAGCCTCATTGCCAGCCTGGGCGCCGTGTTCAGAAATGAGATGGTCGCCGAGGTCAGGAGCGCCAATGCGAACCGCCTCGCGCTGGCCTTCGCGCTCACAGCCCTCCTACAGCAGGCAGTGGATGCTGTGGAGTGGGGCGCAGGCCGGGGCGCTGGGGGTGCTGCTGGAGTGGAGCCGGCGCAGCAGCAGCAGCTGTCAAAGGGCCAGAGGAGGAAGCTCTGTAAGCGGAGGGCGGGGGGCGGCGGTGCTGGCGTGGGCGGCAGCAGCACCAGCAGCGGTGTCAGTGGCGCCGGCGTGGGTGTGAGCGCCGGCGGCAGCGGCAATGGCGCCCGCGGCAGCGGCAGCGGCGGAATCGCCGGAATCGGCGACAGCTCCGGCGGTACCACCGGCATCGACATATGGTTGCAGTTCTGTTGTTCCCAACCCGACACCGGACCCGTCACATTCCCCGTCATGGCGGCGTACGGCGGCGCGCCGCTCGCCGGCTCGGCGGCGGCGGCGCAACAGGCGCTGCTGGTGTCCCTCGCACTGCAGCAGTGGCTGCCGGCGCTTGTTAGGCTGGCGACGGTGATGTGTACGAATGTGTGCCGGAAGGCCAAGGAGAAAATGGATGAGGACGAGGACGAGGACGAGGATGAGGATGAGGAGCAGGAGGCGGGAGTGGCGGCAGGCAGGGGCGGGGCTGGAGAGGCGGCGCAAGCAACCGCAGCGCGGGACGACGACCCTGACCACGGCGCCGTCAGCAGCCTGCGGCTGTGCGCCGCTGTGCTGCGGCTGCTGACGCGGGTGGCCATGCGGGCCGCTGCCCTCGCGCAGCGCGCAGCAGGCGCAGCAGGCGCAGCCGCAGCCGCCGGCCCGTCTTCCACGGCCGCCGCCCCGGCCGCGCGGGTTCCAGATCCAGGTCCGGGTCGCGACCTGCAGGGCTGGCTGTCTGGCGTGCTGGACCCGTGCGCGGCTGGCCTGACCCATATCACCATGGCCTTGTCGCCGCCCGTGCTGGCCCACACTGCCGCGGGCAGCGAGCTGGAGTCGGCGCTACTGGACGTGGTGCAGGCCTACGCCGTCGCCAAGCCGGCGGTTGCAAAGGAGCTGATCAACGGCTTCCAGTTCCTGCTGGAGTTTGACACGTCGACGGAGCGCAGTACGGATGCCAACGGCCGCGAGATCAAGGTGCTCAAGCGCGAGCCCGAGATGGTGCGGTTCTCGGACATCCTGGCCGGCGCCGCCGGGCGCCATCGGCGGCGGCCGCTGTCGGCCTTCATCACGCGTGCGGTGGCGTCGTCGGGGCAGCTGATGCTCCGGACGGTGATGGAGGTGGGGCTGAGTGCACAGGAGGCGAAGCAGATGAGCAGCGAGCTCACCGAGCTGCACGGCCAGGTGGAGGCCGCGGTGGCGGCCGACGCGGCGGTGCTGTGGCGGGCGCTTTGGCCGGAGGGCGGCGCGGGCGACTCGGACTGGCGGCGGCGGTGCGAGCGTGCGTGTAGCGCGTGGCTGCTGGCGCCAGAGGAGGTGCGGGCGCGGCTGCTGGAGGCGGGCGTGGTGATGGGTGCCGCGGTCGAGGATGCGGGTCCTGCTGGTGTCAGCGGCAGTGGCAGTGGCGGCAGCGCAGCCGCGGCGTCGGGCGGTCTGCTGTGCGGCAGTCCCATCTGCACCCGCCTGCGCGGCCCCAGCGCGCTCGTCCCGCCGGGCGCCGGCGTGGGCTGCCCGCACTGCCGCCAGGTCACCTACTGCTGCGCCCAGTGCCGGCAGCAGCACTGGGGCACGGGGCGCCACGGCGAGTTTTGTGTGGGCGTGAAGGCGGCGGCGGGGAAGGACACGGCAGCAGCGGGCAAGCGGTACACCGCAATGTCGTTTTTCACTTAGCGTGCTGTTTGGTTGCTCTGTGGTGGCTGTGCTTGTGCTTGATAGCTGGACGCGACTGGACACATGGCGGGCCATGTACAAACCGACCCCGGCTATGTCCGGGAGATGAGGCAGACGCTTGCGGCCCCAGACTAGAGACGTGGCGTGGGCTCAGCCCACTTTTTCCTTGTTCGCTTAGCGTTGCAAACAGTAGCGTTAATGTATGCCTAGTTAACTTGGTATGGCTGTGGTCCGGCTGCGTGGAGTGGATAGGGGGCATAGGGCTAATTGGACATGTGTGTGTCTGTGTGTGTGTGTGTGCGTGTGTGTGTGTGTGTGTGTGTGTGTGTGTGTGTGTGTGTGTGTGTGTGTGTGTGTGTGTGTGTGTGTGTGTGTGTGTGTGTGTGTGTGTCTGTGGTTGTGTGCTGCGCTGGACCGAGTGTGATCGAAGACGCTATAAAGGAAACGAATGCGCACGATGTGGCAGGCAGGACACGCACTGGGTGCACGCACGCATTTGTGTAGACTCATTCCGGGGCAGTGCCTGGGAGGGGAGGCTACTGTAGCTATAGCTAGTTCGGCAGACCTTGGGTCTTTCACAAGTGTGTAGCTAGCTCGGCAGACCTTGGGTCTCCCACGAGCGTTTTGAACTGTGGTGATGTGGACACGTGGTTGGCGATCAGGCAGCAGGCTGGGAATGCGTGTTTGACGGGGGCGGCCTTGTTCGGTCCCAGCCCTGACGCCGGCAAGGTGCAAAGCGAGCCGGCAGTGAGCTGTTCTGCAGGCGTAAACTGCAAGTGTGCGAGTGTGGGACCCGTGACTGCGGCCGCAGTGGATTGCGACTGAACAGGTTTCAAAGCGTAGGGCCTGTGACTGCGCCTGCTATTGCCGCGGAGCCGCTGGGGCTGGCACACAGCTCAAAGTACCCGCCCTGCCGCCCACACAAGGCGCGGCTGCTGTGAAGCTAGGCCGGGTGTGTACTAGCGATACTGTGCGTATATTTTACACAGGTCGCACACTGCACACCGCTCAGGCAGGCGCGCACTGGCAGAGGGCTCTCTTATGAGCCAAAAGACTAAGCACTGTCAATGTTGATAAGTGGGAGGCGCAACATCACGAGTGGTGTGTCGCATCAACCCATCAAGACTAATAACAACACCTGCTCGTGAAGCACAAACACAACACGCGTCTGCTTAAACACCAGCAGCCATATCTGGCAGCCTGCGCCGTTCCGTCACATGCCACGAACGTCAAATTCAATCCTGCACACCGCAAACCGCACTGACAGTCAGCAAATCAGCTACTTAGTATACATACAGTCTGGTGGCGCCGGGCAGCCTTTTTCTAGCCAGCCACCCGCCAGCCTGGGTCTGAAACCTGAGCTCCCAGGATCAGCCGCCGCCTCCTCACACAGCTCCTCCTCACACAGAGCTCCTCCAGCCCTCCTCGCATGCCTCCCGCCCCCCCCCCGTCCTCTAGGAGAAGTCGCGGTCCGGGAACAGCGCCGGCGCCAACAGCGTCCACATGTACAGCAGCCCCGTCACCCACTGCGCGCCCAGCTTGACCCACACGCTGGCCCAGCCCACGTCGATGCGGTCCTTGTCCTGCGGGTGTGTGTGTGTGTGTGTGTGGGGGGGGGGGGGTTACATTCATGATTAATTAAGAAGTGAAGGCGTAGGGATGGGGGGGGGTGTTGGGTGTGTATGTGTGTGTGTGTGTGTGCGGTGTGTGTGTGTATGTGTGTGGTGTGTGTGTGTGTGGTGTGTGTGGTGTGTGTGTCAAGGGCTCCGAGGTTGAAGCAGTGGGAAGCGGGTGCAGCGGGCAGCACAGCAAGTGGAGGTGAATGGTTGCGTGGTTGTGGGGAGTGGAGGGCAAGAGTGCGGGTAAGAGTGCGGGTAAGGGTGCGGGTAAGAGTGAGGGCAGGTGAGGGGGGGGGGAAGGCAGGGGAGGTCGGGCTGCGTGGGCTACGTCCTGTTGACGGCTTTTGATTTCAGCGGCACGGGCGACCCCAAGCATCCCCACACCCATACCCACATCCACATCCACATCCCCCAACACACACACACATATACACACAAACATACCCCCACACACACACACATGCGCGCGCGCCTCTTCACCCCTGTCTCCCGCCCCCCCCAGCCCCGCACCTGCGCCACGCTGCCCCATCCGGTCATGAGCATGGCAATGTACATGGAGGCCAGCGCGAAGATGAGGTGGAAGAAACTGCGGGAGGGTGGGGTGTGGGGGTGTGTGGTGTGTGGTGGGGGTGTGTGGTGGGGTGTGGGGGTGGGGTGAGGTTGTGTGAGGGGAGGGGAGGCGGAGGTGGGGTGTGAGGGGAGGAGAGGGGAGGCGGAGGTAGGGTGTGAGGGGAGGGGAGGGGAGGCGGAGGGGAGGCGGAGGGGAGGTGTGAGGGGGAGGTGGCCGGGGTGGGGTGGCGGGGGTGGGGTGGGGGGCAGAGTGAGCAGAGCCAGGTGTTCAGGGGGGCCGGGCGGAGGGACACGTGTCGGCGTGTGGGAGCGGTGCGGCCCCCCGCTGGGCGCCTGCTGGGTGCGCCCCACCAGGGCCGCCCCACCATCAACCGCCGCCCCAGGGCCCGACCATTCAACCCCCCCCCCGCCCCCGCGAGTCAATGGCCCACTGAGTCTATCGTACCGCCCATGCGGGCACTCGCCCTCGTGTGCCCCGGGCTGTCCCCCCCCCTCCCCCCTCCCCCACCTGTAGTTGTAGGACACGGGCGTCAGCGCCTCGGCACGAGCCACCGCGGCGGCGTCAGGCCTACAGGGGGCGGGCGGGTTGGGTGTGTGGGTGTGGGTGGCGGGCACGGTCAGCACTCCCAGTACGTGAGTGTGTGCAAGATGAGGCGAAGGCGCGAGCCAGGACCGAGCCGGCAGCTAGCTTGGGTGGAGGACGGCGCGCTAAGTGAACTGATGAGGCGCAGTCAACCCGTGCGGTCAACCCCGCAGCAACAGAAACGACACGCCTCAGCAGCTCCCGCCCGCGCCCCCGCCCCGGCCCCAGCTCTAGCCGCCCAGCCCCCACCGTCTTTCATAAACAGCTCGCCACCCGCCACCCGCCCCTGGCCCCCCGCCTCAGGCGACTGCCCCCCACTGCCCATGCCACGCACTTGGGCGCGCCGCCTGTGACGGCCTCGCGTGTGGCCTCCGCCACATCCGGCACTCCGTCCAGACCCGCGCTGGTGCCCTGTGTGCGGGTACGGTGCGGGTGGACGTGTGTGTGTGTGTGTGTGTGTGTGTGTGTGTGTGTGTGTGTGTGTGTGTGTGTGTGTGTGTGTGTGTGTGTGTGTGTATGTATGGGGTTGGTGGGGTTGGTGGGGGTTACATGCATGATTATTTAAGGAAGTGGGGGTGCGGGCTTTACGTGTAGGCGACGCGGGGGTGCGGGTGCAGGTTTAGGCGACACAGGCATACATACGCAGGGGGACAACGGCGAGGTCGCGGCGGGTGAGGAGTGTGACAGCGGGCGCCTCAACGGTGGTCGAGGGACAGACGCACACACAACCGCTGCCCCCCCCCACGGTTCTTTGACTCTTGGGTCCCACTCGATGGGCTGAGGCATACCGCCCCACCTCCCCCGCCCCAGCTCCCACCTCCCCTCCCCTCCCCGCCCTCACCTCCACATCCGCCAGCAGCGCCTGCCGCTGCCCCGCACCGCCTCCGGCTCCTCCCTCGCCGTCCTCGCTTCCGTCCAGTGTGAACAGCGCTGTGTTGCTGCCGGCGCGGAAGGCGGCGTACACCACTGAGGCCAGCGTCACCAGCATGCCCAGAGCCAGCGTGCCACCTGGGCGTGGGGAGGTGTGGGGAGAGGGGGGTGTGGGAAGGAGGGGGAGGGGAGGAGGGGGGGATTGCATTCATGGTACATTAAAAAGAAGGCGCAGCCGGGAACAGTCCGGTGTGTGTGTGTTAAAACCCATCCACCCACCCCCCCACCCACCCACACCTCCCTCCCCCTGTCCCCTGCCCTTCCCTGCCCCCTCCCCCCCCAGCCCCCTTACCCGATGCGGCCGTGAGCGAGCGGCCCAGTCCGTTGCAGGCGTACTCCTTGGGCTCGGACTGCAGCGCGCTGAAGCACAGGTAGGCCGCGTACAGCCCGATGGCCGCGGAGGGGAAGATGGAGCCCTGGGGGGGTTACATTCATGATTAATTAAGGGAGGGAGAAGAGGAGGAGGAGGGGAGAAGGGGGGGAGGAGGGGGGAGAGGTGAGAAGGGAGGGAGGGAGACAAGGACCAGCACCCAAGCGCCCGCTGGCGCCGGCTTCAAGCCGCACGCATGCAGGCCGGCCAGGCCGGCCTACCGTACAGACACATAACACATAGAGACACAGCAGCGGGCCCGATGGCCCCGGCGGGTCCGGCACGCAAGGGCCCTCCCTCCACCGCTTTGCATAGCGCCCCCCTGCCCGCCCACCCAACACCCATTACCCCACCCGCCCCTCCCCCCCATTACCCCCCCCCCCCTCACCTGCCGCGCCCACCCCCCATGCCCCCCCGCCCCCTCACCTGCCGCGCCAGTGGCGCCAGGCTGAGCACTGAGAAGGCCACCACCAGCAGCAGCGTGAGCGTGATGGCGCCGATGTTGAGGCTGCAGCTGCCCGCGCCCGCCGGCTTGAACCAGGCGTACATCAGGCCTTTGGAGTGTAAGGGTGGGGGGTTGTAGGGGGCGGTGTAGGGGGTTCACAGGGAGGGGGGAGAGGGGAGAGGGGTTCGGCGTGGGGGTTAGGGGTAGTGGTGTTAAGTGGTGGGGCGGCAGTGTGCCTTGCGTTGTGGCTTGCAGCGCGGCCTCCTTCGACCCCCCACCCCCCAACCCCCCACACACACGACAACTCAATCCTCTCCCTGTCTTTGCACTTCACTTTCCTAGTTCGCTTGAACACACAAGCAACCACTCAATCCCCTCCCGCCCGCCCTCCCGCCCGCCCTCCCCTCCCCTTGCACCCCCCCCCTGCTCTCACCCGCCAGTGTGAGTGTGCCCGCGTACCCCGCCACCGTCAGCCCCATCAGGCCGTACAGCCAGCGCTCGTCCTCCTCGCCGTGCGCCGCCCAGCTGTCGTTCCAGCACTGCAGGCGCAGGGGGGGGGGGGGAAGAGGGGGGAGCGGCGGAGATGGGGAGAGCGGGAGCGGGGGAGGTGGGGAGAAGGGGAGCGGGAGAAGGGGAGGGAAGGGGGAGGTGGGGAGATGGGGAGAGGGGGAGGGAAGGGGGAGGTGGGGAGATGGGGCGGAGTTCAGCGTCGTGCTGCTGGCACTGTGCATTGTGGCGGGGGGGGGCCCGGCGTGGGGGGTGGTGTGGAGCGATGCAGGGGGAGGTACCGCTTGAAGCGCGCCTGCCGTCCGGCGTCCGCCCCACCCAACACAGTAACACACGCATTCTGTGTGACCCCGCCCGCTGCACAGCCACGGCCCCCGCCGCCCTGCCGGTGTAGTCTGATCAACACACACACACACACACACGCACGCATACACACACACATACACACACACACACACACACACACACACGCATACACACACACACACGCACGCACACACACGCACCTGCACGAAGTCCAGCAGGATGATCATCTGGATGATGAGGAAGATGCCGCTGCCCACACGTGCAGCCCAGCCTGTTTGTGTGTTTGTGAGAGAGGGGTTGGACAGGGGTTGAGACGAGGGCAGGAAGGGGAAGGGGCCTATGCAAGTTCGGGCAGTTCGGCAGGAGGGAGCACCAGGCGCCCGGCGGCGGCAGAGGAAGGCAAGGGGGGGGAGGGCGTGAGGGGAGGGGTCGCGGAAGCGCACGCCGCCTCTGTGCCTCCGTGCCCGCCCACCCGCCCAGGCCGCCCCCTTCCCCCTCTTGCCCTCTTCCCCAACCCAACTCCCTCCCTATCCCCCCTCCTCGTTATTCACGCCCCCCCTCTTGAAACCCCCACTCACTGTACACGTTGAGGACCTCGTTGGGGAAGAGGAAGGGCAGGCAGGTGAAGAGCAGCCACAGGCCCAGCTTGGCCAGCGGGTGGCCGTGGTGCAGGTAGGCGTCGCGCTTGTCGCCGCGCTGCTTCACGCCCAGCAGCGCCAGAGACATGCAGCCGAAGAAGAGCTGCGGGTAACGGATGGAGGGGAGGGGGAGGGGGAGCGGTGGGAAGATGGGTGAGAGGGGAAAGAGGAGGAGCGGGTGAAGAGGCGAGGTGGGCGTCGTCGGCACCTGCCGGGTTGACGCCGGGTTCCTGAGCTGGAGCGCAAACCTGTGCCTGTGGACGCTGCTACGACGACAAATTAATCATTACGCGGCACGAGGTCGCGGCCAAGGAGCATGCCATTCCCGACGACGTCCGTCAGCAGCCCGAGCCCCGGACTCACGAAATTGCCCATGCTGACGCGATAGACCGCCTGCTGGCCAAACCACTTGTCCATATCGACCTGCGTCACATCCTTTACAATCCCTGCGTGCAGAAAGCAGCAGGCGCGTTGTCAAGTCGGTGTGTCGCGTCAAACAGGAAACGACGAGAAATTACATGACTTTTGCTAGCGTAATAGGCGCCGGAAGCTAGCTAGGGCCCGCAGGAAATAGCTGCCGCGGTGCTTACATGGAATTTTCTCCAGAATAGGTGTCGCAAAGTCACGCAGCACCCAGGCCAGAATCATAGCCAGGAAAAAGAGCACCGACCAGGCCACTCGGGCAGAATGCCGAAGCACCTCCCTAGATGCGCACTGGCAGGCCGTGCAGGCTGCATAGGTGGCCAGCTGCGCTGCACATGACCCCAGATATCCTCCGAGAAACATCTTTGGCGCTCAGCGCGCGCGCGAAGGGTTGGCCCTATCAACTGTTGGAGTTCTTCTGACGTGAGGTCGTGTTGTATTGACGTATGAGTTATCAGGCGTTGTATTTGGGCAGAGCTGTGGACAAATATTGCAACACGAGCCAGTCCTGCAGAGAGGGACACGCCCGATGCGAAACGCACGCGTGTCAGTGCCCCGGCCCCTGCCATGAGTGCCTCCCCCTCCATCATTATCACCGTAGTAGATTTCTCCTGTGCAGCACACACGCAAACATTTACCCTCTTTTTGGAAAGGCACGGAGCAAACGTGATGTCCCCCCACGCTTTCTTGACTTGACGTCTTGACCAAAGGAAACACGCCGTCATGCAGCAGGCCGACCTACTGCGCTACCCCACTGCAACCACCCAGAGCGCTCCATCCTAGCTGCCCGACGCTGTCCTCACATCTGATTGCGTGCGATCCGTAAAAGGTCACGGGCTCTCCTGGTTCGATGTGTGACCGGCTGTCCGGAGTGGCTGCGCGAGTACCTCGCACAGTCCCAGGCTCTTACACCGCTGAGCACACCCGCTCGCGACCCACTGGCCATCCATCGCCCACGCCCCGCCTGTGCCCACATACACACACGCAAACAGCTCTGTGGTACCCTTATGACGCACACGGCCTTCCTCCCGCTGTGCCTGCCCGGAAACACATACACACACACACACACACACCGCTGCGCAGCCACGCCTATGCAGCTGCTGCTGCTGCTGCTGCTGCCCGCTGCTGCTACTGCTACTGCCGCGCTAACGGTGGCATCGCGGCGCTGTGCTACCGCCACTGCCCCGGCCGCCGCTGCAGCTGCTGGTGGGGGGACTGCAGCAGCACAGACGTGCTTGCGCCACCGCCGCCGCCGCCGCCTCCACCCCGGCCCGCATCGCTCTGCCACTCCTCCTCAAGCCCGCTGCGGGCCGGTGACAGCCCCCGAGCCATTGCCGCTACCGCCGCCCGCCCACGTGCCGCCGCAGCCGCCGCCTGACCACCAGGCGACCTGCCGCCCACCAGGCCAGACTCAGGGGTCCGGTCCGGTCGCCGCCAGGGTCGCCAGACCACCAGACCGTAGATGAGCTGGAAAATGGCGAGCAGGATCCTGTGTGGTGGGCGGGTGCGTGCAGGTGCTGTAGTTCATTCCAATCCCAGCTTCCGTCAACCAAGACCCAGAAGTAGTCCAGCTAGGAGGCTAGGCGCACATGGGTTGGGGTGCCAGGCATGCCTGCCAGGTCGTTACAAGGTAGCTACGAGGTAGTTACGGCGGCGGTGTTGAAGGCGGTGTTGAAAGGGCGCAGCATGGCAAACACAATCCTATGGGATGCCGCAACAGCAGCCCCTCACACGAGGAGTCCTCCCCTTTCCCCCTTCACCCCTCCCCCTCTCCTCCCCTCACCTGCCGTACAGGGCGGTGCACCAGTGCAGCGGCCAGTAGATCCAGCCCAGCGCCCAGCCGCCCAGCCAGCCCGCCACCACCTCCTCCTCGCCCTCCTCCTCCTCTCCTGCTCCCCCCCCTCCTCCTCCTCCGCCCCTGCCGCCGCCCCGGCCCCCTGCCGCCGCCGCAGAGGGCAGCCACTCCATGTGCAGGGTGCGGCTCACCCAGCGCACCAGCCGCCGCAGCGAGCGGCCGCCAGGAAACAGCGCGTCCAAAGCAGCGAACGCCGCGCGCCGGACCTGTGCAGGCAGAAGAAAGAGTTGTGTGTGTGTGTGTGTGTGCCAACGCGTTTGTGTCCGCGTGTGTGTGCCAACGCGTTTGTGTCCGCCGTGGGAAGTTAAGCACATGCAGGTTGGGTCCCATGTGCAGATGTGCACGTTTACGGTGTGTTGGGCCGCAAAGCAACTGCTGGGACGCTGGGGCGTCAGGCGACTGAGGTCGGCCGCCGCTGTCGCCGTCACTACCGCGCTGCTGCCTTCCCCTCGCCCCCTCACCCTCCCCGGCTCCCCGTGCCGGCTCTCTCCCAATGGCCGCCTCGCCGCCGCCTCCCCGATTTGGTTGAGTTTGGGCTGGTATCTACAACAGCCCCCCCTCCCTCCCTCCCTCCCCGGCTCCCCCCAACTGCCTTCCCCACGCCCTCGCTCTCACCTCTGGCGGCGCATACCGCGGCCCGCCGCCCGAGGTCAGCGCATACAGCTCGTTCTGCGCGGGAGCGGCGGGAAGTGGGGGTTGCATTCATGACTAATAAAGAAGAAGCGCAGTTGTAGCCACGCACAAGGGGGGTCTAGTGCCGGTGTGGACATATGACCACCCGATATCAGGCAGGCACGCAGCCACGCACGCACATCTCCTTACGTCCTATGATGACAACACGTGCGCGCACACAAACGCACACGCACACCCACCTGCAGACGCAGTTTGGTGATGGTGGGCAGGCCGGCCAGTGGCGGCGGCGGCGGCCGCGGTCGGGCCGCTGCCGGCGGCGGCGGTCCGGCCGCGGCCACCGATGTCGCCTGACCAAAGCCGCCCCGCCACCCTCGCCCCGCTCTTCCCAACCCACTGCCACGATTCGCTGCCGCTGCATCTCCCACCACCGCCGCCACCGCAGCAGCTGCTGCTGCTGCTGCTGCTGGTGCGCCCTGCGCCGGCCCGGCGCCAGCCGCTGCCTCAGACTCAGCGGCGGCTGCAGCGGCCGCAGGCGCGGCGGGCGGCGGCGGGGGCGGCGGCGGGGGCGGCGCTACTGGTGGCGGCGGTGGCGGCGGCTGTCGTGCCAATGCGCGAATTGCCCGCAGGTACTTGAGCAGTCCCGCCTGTGTGTGATGATGGGCGTTCATAAGTGCGTGTGTGCGTAAGGGAGATGAGCGCGTGTGTCTCTGCAACAGAAGGTGCACAGTCCAGCGACAGAAAAGAAAGCCGTGCCCCGCGCCTGTGGCCGTGAGGGTTTCCCCCCAGGCCCTGGCCGCCGCACGCAAACATCTGCACCCCCCCCCCACACACACACATCCCCCTCACCTCGCTGTGGATGCGGCCCAGGGCGTCCGTCACCTCCACCACGAAGAAGTCCCAGCCCGCCGCCGTGGCGAAGGCGGCGTTGGCGGCGGCGGCGGGGCTGGCGGAGGCGGTGGCGGCGGCGGACGGCGGCGGTACCGGCGGCGGGAAGCGGCGTGCCAGCTCCGACACCTGCGCAATGTGCGTGGGGTCCGGTCCGCTCAGGGTCAGGTCAGGGCTGGTAGCTGTTCATGAAAAGAACATGAATATGAATGTGCGGGGTCATGTCAGAGGGCGGTGGAGAGTCGTACGTGGGGGCAGTCGGGTGGCATTGACAATCTGACATAAGAAGGGACACGCGCTGCCCGCAGCTGACTACGGACGCAGGTCTGGCGGCTGGTTGGACACGCGAGACAAGCAGTAGAGCGCGAGCAGCAGCAAAGCTGCATCGAGCCAAGTCTTGGAAGCAGCAAACACCCAAAACACACACGTCCACCTGCCGCTGCACTGCCCAAGCTCGCCCGACAACCTATGGTGACATACAGTAGCTCGCATATGCGGCTTCTCCTTGCAGCGCGGCTGTTTCCTAATGGGATTGGTTCAAAGTGAACCCCCATTCCCCCCACCTGCTCGTCCAGGCAGTAGTACGGCAGGAACGCCGCCGCCACCGCCAGCAGCCACGGCCGCGCCGCCACCGGCACAGCGTCAATGGGCGTCACAGGGGAGGCGGCGCCGCCGGCGGCCGCCGCTGCCGCTGCCTCGGTTGCAGTCGCCCACATGATGCCGCCGGCCGGCCCCGGCTCCGCGCCGCTGCCACTGCTACTGCCGCTGCCGCCGCTACTGCCGTTGGCGCCATCGCGGCGGCCGTTCATGCTACTGCCGTGAGGGTCGGGCGCACTGCCGGCCTCCAGCGCGGCCCCGCCGCCCTCGTGTGCGCCTCCACCACTCCTCCTGCCGCCGTTGCTGCTACTGCCGCCGCCCCCACCGCTCCCGCTACTGCCGCTGCTACTGCCGGGCCCGGGCGGCTGTAGCGGCAGCCCCGCCACCTCGCCCGCCAGGAAGCACCACAGTGGCTGGAAGCGGAACAGGCCCTGTGAGAAGCGGGAAGGGGGATGAGGCACGTGGGACGAGGATATCGAAGGGCAGGTCGGGGCGTTGTGCGTGGGCGTTTCGGCCGTGACAGGAAGGGTAAAGCAACAGGGTATTGGGCCTACATGGTCACGTGTGCGGTTTGTGTGCATGCTGGGCACTAAGGCCGTTCAACAGCCACTTCTCTGACGGCCCCAACCGCCAACCGCCAACCGCCTCAACCGCCAACCGCCTCACCGAGTGCACGTCCCCCAGCAGCAGCTGCCTCGCCCCGTGCGCCAACACGTTGAGGTGCTTGACCCGGTGCTGGCTGGCGGCTGTAGCAGCGATGGCACTGGCTGTAGCAGCGGCTGTGGCGGCTGTAGCAGCGGCGGCAGCATTGGCTGCAGCGGCTGCGTCGGCGCCTAGCTTGCCGTCACTGTCAGCGACGGCGGGGGCGGCAGGTGTGCTAATGTCAGCAGCGGTGGCGGCGGTGACAGCGGCTGGCGCGAAGCTGACACGGCCCTGAGGCCGTGAAGCCTGGGAGCCGCCGCCGCCAGAGCCGCCGCCAGAGCCGGCGGCGGCGCCAGCGGCGGGGGAGGTCGGCTGAGCGGCTGCGGAGGCGGTGGTGGCGGGAAGGGAGGCGTGAGAGGCGGGGGCTGAGGCGCCGCCGCCGCCGCCACTCAGTGACGACACGGCTGGGGAGCTGCTGCCGCCGCCGCCGTGCTCCCGAGGCAGCAGCAGGAACCTGGAGGCCGCGCGAGAGAGGGGAGCTGACTGAAGTGAGAGACTGAGGCTTCAAAACGTTGCTTACGTCCAGACATTCATCGACCGAATTGAAGAGCTGGGCCCGAGCACACGTCCTGCCGCCCAGCCGCCGCCCCCGGCAGCCATCAGCCAGGGGCCCCTCACAGCCTCCCCTCCACTGCCTAACCCCCACCCCTCTCCCCCCCCCCCACTGCCCCGCCCCACCACCACCACCGCCTCCCCCCAGCCACCCGCTATTCCTCCCCACCTCCCCTCCCCTCTCCATCCCCGCACCCACCTGTGCAGCAGCAGCGAGTAGATGGGCGCCACCCAGGGTGTGTCCCACTGCAGCTGGCACAGGTGCAGCAGCGCCCGAGCGCTGTCGGCGCCCGCCCGAGTGGCGTAGTGCAGCGCCAGCACCTGCGTGGGCGCGACGTGTGTGTGTGGCGTTAATGAACAGCACAAGGGAGAAACAAGCGCGCCAAGACTTGTGTATGCGATGCAGGCGTGGCGGACGCAGAGCCACCCCCAGCGCCCAGCCCCTCTCTGCTAAAGAGCCCAAGGAAACCATTGCGCAAAGACAGTGTATGCGATGCGAGCCCCTCTGTGCGCGCATAGCTCACCTCGTAGTAGAGACGTCCTCGCCCGCCACTGGAACCACCGCCGCCGCCGCCACCACCAGCCGCCCCGCCGCCGCTATCGCCAGCGCGCGGCCCCACCGCCCCCACCGCCGCCGCCGTGGGCCCCTCGCCCGCTGGCCCTGCTGCGGCCGCCGCCGCCGCCGCCGCCGCGGCCACCGCCGCGGCCGCCGTAGGCGTGCCTGCCGCCCTGCCCCCTCCTCCCCCAGCTCCTCCTCCTCCGCCCCACCCTCCCCCAGCTGCCCACCCTCCTCCTCCTCCGCTCCAGCCTCCGGGCCCCCCTCCGGCCCCCCCTCCGCTCCCCAGCATGGCCGCCATGGCTGCCGCGTCCAGGGGGCAGGTGATGTCCGCGAACAGCTCCTCACACACCTGCACATACACACACACGGCGGGCTTCGTTTTGTTGTTTTTTTAACACACACACACACACACAGTGGGGGTGGGCGCGTCACAGCGGGTCGTGGTGCGGCGTGGCGGGGGCGGTGGGCGGGTCGCACATACACAACAGGGACGGATAGGCCATGTGTAGCGCGTATTGCACTTACATCCCTCCCTCCCTCTCTCTCCCTCCCTCTCAACCCACTTGCATTGGGCTCAGTTTAGTTTGGGCTGGTATATACATCCCCCCCCTCCCCATCATATTTGATACATACCATCCCATGGATGGCTACCCCCCCTCCCCCTTCAACCCTCCCCCATGTGCTCCGCTCGTTTGGATTGGTTTGGTTTGGTTTGGGCTGGTATCTACAACCCCTATCTCCCCCCCTCCCAATACCGCCTCACCACGTGTCTGTCCTCGGCGCTGCCCGCCCCCGCCGCCAGCCTCAGCTTGCGGATCACCTCGCGGCTGACCAGCTCCACCACAGAGCTGGAGACCAGGCCCCAGGCGGAGGAGGCGGAGGGGGAGGGGGAGGCGGCGGAGGAAGCCACCAGGCCCGACACGCCGGCAGCAGCAGCGCCGCCGCCAGGTGGCATGGGGCCCCCGCCGGGAGCGCCGCCGCCGCCAGACGCGGAGGGACCCAGGGGCCGGCCCACGGCTAGGGAGGGCAGCTGGAGTATGGGCGAGGTGGAGGAGGTGGCGGTGGTGGAGGTGGCGGTGGTGGTGTTTGTGGGGGTGGTGCGGTCGGGGGTGGTGCCGGGTGCCAGCGGGACGTCTGGTAGCAGAGGCGGTGGCGGGGTGGGAGCGGTGGAGCTGCTTCTGCCGGCATCGCCGCTGCCGGCCGCGGTGCCGGTGCTTGCTGCCGGCCCGACAGCGGCAGCGGCACCTGCAGGGCCGCCGCTGCCACCACCGCCGCCGCTGCTCCCACCGGCAACAGCCTCCGTGCCGCTGCCGCTGCCACCGCCTCCGCCACCTACACCGCCTTCATCACTCGCACCGCCGCCCGCTGCCGCACCCATCCCACCCGCCGCCGCGTGGTCAGGCTCCGCCGCCGAACGTGCGATGGCGTATGTCCCCGCCGAAGCGGGACCCGACTTGGCACCATCACTCTCCGCAACTTCCCGGGCCTCTCCTTCACCAGCAATGCTGCTGCTGCCTCCTGCGTTGGCCTGGCCATGATCGGGGGGAGGCGGAGGCGTCGGAGCTGCGGGCGTTGCCACATCGGCCGAGGGCATCGCCGCAGCACCGCCCGCAGCTCCACCTGCAGCCGCAACCCCCGAGGCCTGGTCGCCTGGCAATCTGTCTGCAGGCACCGCTGAGGCCGCGGAGCTGGAGTCCGAGGCCGGGTCCGAGGCGAGCTGGGCGCCGGGCGCCGTGCTCGCCAGCATCGCCTGTGTCAGCAAGGCACTGTTAACAGCGAAACGCTCACGAGGGCCCGGCAATCATCGCTCGCTCCTAGTGTGTATCTCTTATGCAACGGAAAAGGCGTGTAGGTAACTGACACTGCAAGCAGGTGAGTCGAAAGCTGACCTGGTTCCCGCCAGAGTGGGCACGGTTCAGGCCCGCGCCGTTCGCCATGGACCGATCATGCGTACTTGTTGAGGGCTGGCTTGATAATGACAACTGTGTAGATGGCGAGGGCAACCACGAGGCCCAGCACCGCGATGCCAAGACTCTGCGGGTCGTCCACGGTCGCACCGGCGATGGCCATGTTGCTTAATGCCTTGGACAAAGTCTGGACGGTTACAGTCAAGAGAGATTACAAGAGGGCCTTCGGAAAACTTGCAAGCAAAGTCAGCTAGCTCTAGCCGCAAAGTGCTATTAAGTAAGCTGCCTCAGGAACGTTCGTCGATAGAAGGTAGTGGACGTGACGCTGTCGCTGATGGCACTAACCATGCATCAACTTGCACCTGATGGTGGCTAGTCTTCAAAGGGAGGGGATTCGTGCTGACCAGAAATTAGAACATGCATGCAAGTCATTTGCATAACAACCCAGCGTTGACTTGCAAGCCGACAACTACCGCAATTCTACATCTCCTCGTGTGGTTCGGGTCAGGACTTTGGCATATTTTATAACGCGCCTGCGCAGCGTGCAGCTGGCTGACGGCGGCTCGTCGCTCGGACTGCTGAAAGAGTCCTGTCGGCCAAACAGGCCGGCGCGAGGATGCGGGCCGCCGTGACCTCGAGCGCCCACCTCGCGAACCCATGGTCGCCGGGCCCTTCGCCCGCCTGCTCCCCAGCCCCACGTGGCCCCACCCCATGCCCCCCGGCCTCCCGGCAATGGCCCATGCCTTCACGCGGCCCTCGGACACGAGCTGCAGCTGCAGCCACAGCCACCGCCTCAGCTACAGCCGCCACCACGCGCAGCAGCAGCAGCAGCTGCAGCCGACACGCCGATGGCTGCTTTCTCCCAGCCCGCCTGTCACTGCCGCTGCTACAGCCGCACCTCAGCCCCGGCCTCAGCCCCAGTCCCACGGCAGCAGCAGTCTGCAGCCGCCGCCGGCTCCTGAGGCGCCAAGGCCCTGGGCGGGCCCGGGCCCTGCCTGACGCCGCCGCCGCCGCCGCCGCCGCCGCCGCCACGGCGCCGGCGGCGGGGCTGCAGCAGGCAGCTACGGCGGCTGCTGTTGAGGCTGGGCCGGGGGCTGCTACAGCCGGCGGCGGCGGCGGCGGCGGCGTGGCGCGTGTGGCTGTGGGCATTGACCTGGGCACCACCACCAGTGCGGTGGCGGTGGCGGGGCGGGACGGCAGGTGCGCGTGCATATGTGTGTGTGTGTGTGTGTGTGTGTGTGTGTGTGTGTGTGTGTGTGTGCGTGTGTGTTGGAGAGAACAAGGTGTGTGTGCGTGTTGTGGGCTTGTGGTCGTGAGGACCGCCCGCCCACCCGCTCAGCCGCCCACCCACCCGGCTGTACGGATGCGTGCGCGACCCGCCTTGAGCATGTGTGTGCAATCCCCTGTGTGAACTTGTGTATGTGTGTGTGTGTGTGTATGTGTGTGAACTTGTGTGTATGTGTGTGCGCGCCCCCAGGCCACGGGTGGTGGAGGACGAGGGCGGGCGGGCGGTGATCCCCTCGGTGGTGTACGTACAGCAGGTGAGGCCGGGGTGGGTGGGTGGGTGGGTTGGGGGTTTGGGTGTGGATGGGTGTGTTGGGGGTTAGGGGGAGGGGTGTCGTGCGGACCACAATCAGACGTCAAGAAGGGCGATGCAGCCGCCACGGCGATCCCATGTGCTGGCGCCAACGGTATAGGACCCGCTGCTCCCACTGGACGTCGGCACTGCCTACTCGTGTTGGCTCAATCACACCCTTCCCCATATCAACAGCCACCACTCACCCCCCCTATATGCTACTGTTCCTGGCTACGCCTTCACTTCTTAAATCATTATGAATGTAACTCCCCACCCCCACAATCCCAACCCCCCCCCCCTACCCCACCCCCCTTTACGCCTGCCCTGCAGGACGGCTCCGTGCTTGTGGGCGAGGCGGCAGTGGCGGCGGCGGCGGCCCCCGGGTCCCAGCCCGCCAACGCCTACTTCGGTGTGAAGCGGCTCATGGGGCGCAGCTACAGGTGGGGTGGGGGGGGGGCTCGCACCACTGCCAGTAAGAAGTACTGGGACGGATGTGTAGGTCAGCGTCAGCGTTCACCAGAGACCCCTTGTCACCACCTCGTTGCCATCACCTCTCGGCCCACAGCGAAGCAGTGCGTGAGGTGGAGGAGGACGAGGCGCAGGCGGCGGCGGCGGCGGCGGCGGCGGGGCAGCAAGGCGGCGGCGCCGGCGGCACGGGAGGGCGGCGGCTGCGGTGCTATGCGCTGGTGGAGGGTGCGGGTGGGCGGGTGGAGGTGGGCTGCCCGGCCCTGGGGCGCAGCATGGCACCCGAGGAGGTGAGCGTGTGTGTGTGTGTGTGTGTGACTGTGTGTGTGTGTGTGTGTTGCCGCCCCAACATGACTTCAGCCAACACTCACTCACCCACACACGCTCCCACATCAGGTGTCGGCGCACCTCATCCGGCACCTGGTCAGCCGGGCCCAGGCCTTCCTGGCGCAGCAGCAGCAGCAACAGCAGCAGCAGCAGCAGCAGCAGCAGCAGCAGCAGCAGCAGCGGGAGCAGCAGGAGGGCGGTGGCGGCGGCGGGGACACCGGGGAGTCGGACGCCGGCAGTGGCAGTGACGTTCAGGTGGGCAGGTGGCTGCGTGAGTGTCTGTGTGGGGGGAGGGGCTGTGACACATGGGCAGGGGCATGGACGGGGCAGGGGGTTGGTGGCAAGTGGGTCTTGCGGCCTAGACGGGACTGTATGATCCGCCAGGGGTTCTGTCCCTGCTCCTGCCCTATGCACACGTCCGTAACCCAACACACACACACACACACACACACAGACACACACACACACACCCCTCATCGCACGCCTCCACCTGCCCACCTGCCCACACCCCCTACGGCCCCAGGTGCTGGACGCAGTGGTCACGGTGCCCGCACACTACAGCGCCCGGCAGCGCGCGGCGGTGGTGGCGGCGGCGCGGGCGGCGGGGCTGGAGCGCGTGTCGCTGCTGCAGGGTGGGGCGGGCGGGTACTGGGGTGGGGTGGGGCGGGGTGGGGGGTGGGTGCAGGGTGGGTTCGTGGAGTTGAGGCGCTGCGTGAAGGTGGTGGCGGCGACTGGGACTGCACCAACGGAGCTGCTACTTCCAGGGTGGGGCTGTGGCTGTGAGGACCGACAACAACACGCACACAAGTACGGCACTCCCCGGGCGGCCCCTGGCGACCCCTGGCGGCCCGGCTTCACCAAACACGGCAACACACATACACATGCACGTGCGCACACATGCCCTTGCTCTACTCCTCCCCATTCCCTCTCCCTTCCCCCGCCGCAGAGCCCATTGCCGCCGCCATCGCGTACGGCTTCGGCTCCGCCGCAGTGCCGTACGATGTACTGCTGGTGTTCGACCTGGGCGGCGGTACGACAGACCTAACCGTCGTCGAGGCCTTTGACGGCATCATGGAGGTGATCGGCACGGCCGGCGACAACTACTTGGGGGGTGACGACTTCACGGCGGCTGTAGCAGACTGGATGGCAGGCTGTAACAGACTGACGGCGGCGCAGGGGGCGACGGAGGCTGTAGCGCCGGGGGCCACAGGGGCAGAGGCGAGGGCGGCGGACCCTGCGGCGTCGCTGGCGCTGCTGCGGGCGGCGGAGGCGGCCAAGGTGGCGCTGAGCGAGGCTGTAGCAGCCGCGCGTGAAGACGGCAGTAGCAGTGGTGGCAGTGGCAGTGGCAGTAGCAGTGGCGGCGGGGCCGGCGGGTCAGGCGTGTCGCTGCGTGTGCGTGTCCCCGCCGCGAGCTACTCTGCTGGTGGCGATGGTGCTGGGGGTGGTGCTGCTGGGGGTGGGGAGCTGGAGTTGGAGTTGAGCGAGCACACCTTTGAGGAGCTCGTGAGGTGAGGCGGGTGGTGGGTGGGTGGGTGGGTGGGTAGGTGGGTGGGTGGGGGTCGTGAAGGTGGGTGTGAATGGGAGGAGACCGCCCACATGACTCGGCCGCGCCGGGGCGCTGCCCGCCACCGTGACGCCGTGCCGCCGCGCCGCCAACACGACCCGTCCCCTTGCCTGTTGTTCACCGCCTTCGTCACACTAGCCACATGTCCGTCCAACCCCCACACATCTGTACACACACACACACACACACACACACACACACACACACACCTCCTCACCCCCGAACGTGTCTTTCCCCCCTTGCCTCAGGCCGCTGCTGCGGCGGGTGTGGTGGCCTCTGCAGCGACTGGCCCTCGCCACACGGCTGCAGCTGGGGGGCAGCCTGCCGCCCCACCTGGACCCCAGGGACCCGCCGGCTGTAGCAGCCGCCGCCGCCGGCAGCAGCAGCAGCAGTAGTGGCAGCGGCAGTAGCAGCTACAGCCTGGCGAGCGGCAGTAGCGCCTGGGACTTGGGGCTGGGGGAGGGGCCGGGGCGGCGCGACGGCGCGGCCGCGTGGGAGTTCTCCATCTTCCCGCAGCAGCAGCAGCAGCAGGGAGGAGCGGCCGGCAGTAGCAGCAGTGGCAGCAGCAGCAGTGGCAGTAGCGGCAGTAGCAGCAGTAGCGGCAAGTACGTGGCTCCGCCCCGGCGGCTGAGTGGGCTGGTGCTGGTGGGCGCTGCAACTCGGCTGCCCGTCATCCGGCAGTACGTCACACAGGTGTGTGTGTTCGGGGGTTGCATTCTTGATTAGCTGATGGGGGAGCGAGGAATCCTTTTCCGTGTTGGGATACGCACACGCACATACGGGGCCGCACCCTCGTCTCCTCCCCTTTCACGCACTGTGTCGGCCCCGTCACCTTGTGCTGCTGTCCCCCAACAAACGCAGGTGTCTGGTCTGCCCATCCGGTCCGGAGTGGATCCCGAGGTGGGGCCGTGCCCATTGCCCATGGCACATTGCTCAGCACAAACCAGCACCACACGCCTCCACTCAGACACCCCCACACCGCCACTCACACACCACCAGGGGCACACCTCCAGACACACACACACACACACACCACACGCCTTCACTCCCCAACCCCGCCCTCCCCCCCACACACACACACGCGCACACGCCTGCATGCACAGACGGCGGTGGCGCTGGGTGCGGCGCTGCACGCCGGCCTCATGACGGGCCGGGTGGCGGGCGGCATCGAGGTGAACGACGGCGGGTACGTGGCGGCACAGCACGGCAGGTGAGCAGGGAGGTTTGGGAGTTGGGAGTTGGGAGTTTTGGGGGGGGGGTGCGGGGGGGTTTGGTTCATTGCGAAGCCTCAGTCGGCGGTTGCGTTGCGGCGCATGGCCCCCCGCATGTGCTGCCCTGCTGCTCCGCTGCTACTGCTGCTGCTGCCAGACCAGACACACGTTTTACCACCACCACCACCACCACCACCACCACCACCACCATCACCACCACCACCACCACCACCGCCACCGCCACCACCACCACCACCACCACCACCACCACCACCACCACCACCACCACCACCACCACCACCACCACCACCACCACCACCACCATCACCACCACCACCACCACTGCCACCACCACCGCCACCAACACCACCACCATCACCACCACCACCACCACCACCACCACCACCACCACCACCACCACCACCACCACCACCACCACCACCACCACCACCACCACCACCACCACCACCACCACCACCACCACAACCACCACCACCACCACCACCACCACCACCACCACCACCACCACCACAACCACCACCACCACCACAACCACCACCACCACCACCACCACCACCACCACCACCACCACCACCACAACCACAACCACCACCACCACCACCACCACCACCACCACCACCACAACCACAACCACCACCACCACTACCACCACCACAACCACCACCACAACCACCACCACCAACACCACCACCACCACCACCACCA
>NC_057012.1:7317510-7356769 GCF_000002595.2 Chlamydomonas reinhardtii
ACCACAACCACAACCACCACCACCACCACCACAACCACAACCACAACCACAACCACCACCACAACCACAACCACCACAACCACCACAACCACCATGAACAACCACCACCACCACCACCACCACCACCAACACCACCACCACCAACACCACCACCACCACCACCACCACAACCACAACCACCACCACCACAACCACAACCACAACCACAACCACCACAACCACAACCACCACCACAACCACCACAACCACAACCACAACCACCACCACCACCACCACCACCACCACAACCACCACCACCACCACCACCACCACCACCACCACCACCACCACCACCACCACCACCACCACCACCACCACCACCACCACAACCACCACAACCACCACAACCACAACCACCACAACCACCACAACCACCACAACCACCACAACCACCACAACCACAACCACCACCACCACCACCACCACAACCACCACCACAACCACCACAACCACAACCACCACAACCACCACAACCACCACAACCACCACAACCACCACAACCACCACCACCACCACCACCACCACCACAACCACCACCACCACCACCACCACAACCACAACCACCACCACCAACACCACCACCACAACCACAACCACCACCACCACCACCACCACCACCACCACCACCACAACCACCACCACCACAACCATCACCAACACCACCACCACCATCACCACCACCACCACCAGCCACCACCACCACCACCACCACCACCACCACCACCACCACCACCACCATCACCACCACCACCACCACCACCACCACCACCACCACCACCACCACCACCACCACCACCACCACAACCACCACCACCGCCACCACCACAACCACACAGGGCCTCGGGCTTCCAAGTGGCTGCCCCGGAGCAGCCGCAACAACAGACACCCCAGCCGCAACAGCCGCCACAGCCATCAGCGCCACAACAGCCGCCAGCACCCAAGCCGCCGCCGCGGCAGCGCAGGTCGTCATCGGGCCGAGCCATCAAGGCCGCCGTGCTGCCGCCCCGCCGGACACCACCCCGCGCCAGCCCGGATACCGACGGCGCCGGCAGCGGCAGCGGCAGCGGCAGTAGCGATGACGAGGCGGGGCCGCCACTGGTGTGGGAGCCGTGATTCCACATCGCCGTGACAGCGCCTGCACCTTGACGTGGTTGGCCTAGCGGTGTGTGTGTGTGTGTGTGTGTGTGTGTGTGTGTGTGTGTGTGTGTGTGTGTGTGTGTGTGTGTGTGTGTGTGTGTGTGTGTGTGTGTGTGTGTTGTGTTGCGTTTTGTGGCGGATGTAGTTTATTCAATCCTGGAGAAACCAAGACCCATCAGAACCCGCAACAGTGTGTGTGTGTGTGTTTTGTAACGCGCAAGAGCGATGTATTGTGCGTGCAAGACGAGAGGATGTGTGTGGCGGGCGGGGAGGTTGGCGGGTCAAGGCCGGTGCGACTTGGCCTGCTGTGGCCACCGGCAACGTCTGCATACGTGAAGCGCTAGCGCCATGCCTTTGGCGGTGCCGTGGTTGTAGGTGGTGCTGTAGGAACCCGACTGGGCGATCAAATGCGTGCAAGAGGCTGGGGCGTCGGACTGCATGAACAGTGTGCGTGGGTGGGGCGGAGCCCCCCCCCCCCACCTGCTGTGCTGTCGTAGCTTCGTGTGCCGTATGGATGTCTGAATGTATGCCGTCTGGGTGTTGATGGATAGCCTTGCCTGACATTGATTATACAGCTCGACCTCTCCGGCTGCTCCGGCTGTTATCGTACAGGCGGTGCTGCTGCGGCCACTGCGCCGCAAGTAGGTCAGTGTGTGACCAGGCAGGTAGGCCATCGCATTGTGAGTCTTAAAAGGATCTCGATAACAGACCACTGCACGTGGCATTGGCCTCCACCCGGCCCCCTGACTTGACCGGTGAGGCGTGGCAGTAGGAAGCATTCGCGCACACAGTACCGTATCATGTTGCAAACACACGGGCCAGACGCAGCACGACAGCAGCGAGCCATATGCTAGCACACGGGCCATACAACAGCGCAAACCAACCATAGCTATCACGACAGCCATAAACCGCAACAGCGATCACAGTGACACAGTTAATGGCGCAGCAGTGGCTCGCTGCAGTCTGCAGAGGCAACGTGCTGGGCCCCCGCCGGGACACAGGAAGGCACCGGGCAGCCCTTGTTGGAAAGGCTAGACGGAGCGATAGGTGCCCAGGTTGCTGGCTCGCCGATCGGCGCGGCGGCGTGCCTATGTCTGTCCGCATGCGTCCCAACCCCAAACAAACAGGCGCATGCATTTCAGGTGGTCGGGGGGTGCCACCTCTCGCCTGCCCGCACACGCACAGCGCACATGCACACGCACACGCACACGCACAGCGCACATGCACACGCACACGCACACGCACACGACGCACACGCACACGCACACGCACACGCACACGCACACGCACATGCTCACATACGCCCTACGTAGGCCATCCCGTGTGCTCCCTCTAGACTTCGGCACACACAAGTATAGATTTACGCGCACACGCGTGTTTTGAGTCCGGCAGGCCTCCAGCCCGAGAGCCCCGCACCACACGCACTACGCCGCCGCCGCCGTGGGCCTTGCCTCACCGCCCCACCCGGCCCGATCTCTTCAACAGTTCAACCCCGCGAAGTCAAAATGCGAGTTCCCAAGAGGCCCAGAACCCTTCCTGACTCAAAATGCTAACAAGTAACAAGTCTGAGCGACTGTCAACCACGGCAATCTCTTAGTACCCCTTCATAGTTAGATATACGCATGGCATCAAGACAGCCCATATTATAGCTACCCACGATAGCTACCCCTCAATCGCCGTACCACCATATTGACTGAAAGCAATGCGGAACTCAAAACACACACGTTGTCCTTCGGCCTTGCACCTCATCCCGCCCCACGACCCTCCCTCCATTAGATAGGCCCAAACAAGCATGTCATCCGTTCCCTCGACTTGACGTCCCAGTGAAGTAAATCACAAACGAGTACGTAAGCCATGTGCTTGCCTCTGTGACTTGGAGCAAGTAAAGTAGACATCTGTAAAACAACCGCAGCTCAAGTAGAATTTGGCTTGCATGCGCAGCACACAAAGACGAGTACACACACACACACACACATTCACACACACACACACACATTCACACACACACACATTCACACACACACACACACATCGCTCGCGTCAACACACAAACCATACCAGTCCCCAATGGTACACACCAACGCGCGCTGGTGCACTGAGACTGGCACGTTGTGATGCCGGGTTGACCCCACCCAGTACTCCCGCCCCCACATTCCACGCAAGCCCACCACATGCTCGGTCGCTCCTGATTGCCGCCCCCTCTTGGAATCTCTCCATCCCTGATAACGCGAAAGGTTGTTAGCCCATCGTGCATTCGTGAAGTCTCTAGTTCGCAGTTCACTAGATACCATTCATAGTTCCTAATAGCGTCAGGCAGGGACGTGTGCGTCACCTGCCACATATACACACACACACACACACGTACACATACACACACACCTGCAAGGCTGCAACCCCCACGGATCTCTTCAGGAGTGGCACGGCATTGCACGCACGCACACCCCTCCTCAGTAAACACACGAACACCCGTCGTGCCAACCTGCTTGCTACAATACTCTGCACACACAATGTCGAACCTGTCTCCCCCCTTGTTTCCTTGCCAGTGCAACCAAGCGTCCTAGGCAATTTAAAACGCCCGCAATGCGGTCTAGCGCCGTTGTTGTTGCTGCTGCTGCGGCTCCTCTCCGGCAGCGGGGCGTTCGCCACTACTCAGCAGCAGCGCGGCGCGCCACTGCTGCGAGCCCTCCGTCACCGCGCCTGCCATGGGTGCCGCCACAGCTGCAGACGACACAGGTGCCGCCTCCGTGCCAGCCGCCGCCGCCGCCGCCGCCGCCGCACCTCCTCCGTACATCACGCCAGCGCTACCTGTAGCCAAGCCACGACCTCACGCCCGCCACTGCCGCCTGCTCCTGCGCTGTTGCCACCGCCGCCGCCACCGCCGCCGCCACCGCCGCCGCCGCCGCCGCCGCCACCGCCGCCGCCACCGCCGCCGCCGCCGCCAGTAGCTGCCGCCGCCAGGGCCTGCTGCAGCCGCTGCAGCGCCTCCGCCACCATCGGTACCGGCAGTGGCGCAGCGGTAGTAGCTATGGCAGCAGCAGTGGCAGCAGCGGACGTAGCAGCGGTAGCAGAAGCTGTTGTGTCAGGCCCCGCGCCTGCAGCGCCCATGGTGGCTGTAGCTGTGGTGGATGTTGCGGCGAGCTCGGAGGCCGCGGCTGCGACCGCGGCAAAGGGGTTGAGCGGGAGCAGCTGCAGCGGACCCGGAGGAGGCACTGACAGGGTCACAGCCACAGCGCGGGCCGCCGTAGCAACAGCGGTGGCAGTAGCAGTGGCAGTAGCAGCGCCGGCACCAGCTCCTGCTGCTACTGCCATCAGGTTGACGCACCCAGCCGCTGCTACTGCCGCCGGCAGCGCTGCAACTTGTAGCTGCTGCTGCTGCTGCTGGAAAGGTGGCGCCTGGAAGGCAGCTGCAAGGGAGGCAGAGGCCGGGTTGGTGGCGGCGGCCGGGGTGGCGGCGGTGGCTGGGGTGGCGGCGCCAGCAGGGGTGGCGGCGGCGGGCGCCAGAGACAGGGCCGCCGTCGCCGCGGTGGTCGACCCCACGGCACTCCCACTTGTGGTGCCAGCCGAGGAGGAGGTGGCGGCGTTGGCGGAGGAGGACGAGCCGTCCAGGGGGAACGGTGACGTGCGCGGCGGCGGGGGCGGCGGCGGCATGCGGTATTGGTGCAGCAGGGGGTATGGCGGGGGGTGGCTGGATGCCGGTTGCACGTGCAATGGAGGCGGAGCTTGTGGCTGCGGCGGCGGCAGGGCCGGCGGCGGCGGGGCCAGCGGCGGCAGGGCCGGCGGCGGCGGCTGTGCCGACAGCAGCTGTTGCAGATGTTGCAGCTGCTGCAACTGCAGCTGTGAGGCCGAGGTGGGCGGGGAAGGTGACGTGCTCCAGCCCCCAGCCGCGGCGGTGGCGGCGGTGGCATGAGCGCCGTGAGCGGTGGCGGCAGCAGCAGCCGAGTGAGGCAGTTGCTGCTGCTGCGGCTGAGGTGGCTGCTGCACCTGCATCTGCATCGGTTGCTGCTGCAATTGCCACGCCTGCCACACCTGCGGCTGCTGCTGCTGCTGCTGCTGCTGCTGCTGCTGCTGCTGCTGAGGCGGCGGTGGCGGCGGCTGGGCCGCAAGTGGCGGCGGCGCTGTTTGCGGCCCAGCAGCTGTCGCAGGGACAGGAGTGGGACTCGGAGGGGGGAGCCAGCCCCAGCCGCCGCTGCCACCCCCGCCACCAGGGACTTGATACTGCAGGGGCTGTTGGCGCTGCTGCTGCTGGCGCTGCTGCTGCTGTTGTTGGAGCCCATGGATTGCGTCCGTCACCACAATACCCGCTGCATTATTGCTGATGGTGCCGGTGCCGGTGCCGCCCCCGTCCCCACCCCCGTCCCCACCCCCGGCGGCCACCAGGGCATCAGCGCTCCAGTGCGCATGCATTGCGGCCACTGCGCCCAATGCTTCCCCGGGCGCGCCGCCGGTGGCGTTGGGTTCCCACAGCAATGCACCGCCGCCGCCTGTGCCCCGGCTGTTGCTGTTGTTGCTACTGCCATCGCCGCCGCCACCGCCGCCGCCACCGCCGCCGCCACCTGCGGAGCGCGGCGACGCAGCGGCACCCGCGATGGCCAATGATGGCAGCGGCTGGCTGTGCGACTGGTGGTGTTGCTGCTGCCGCTCCTGCTGCTGCTGCTGCTGCTGCTGCTGCTGCTGCTGCTGCTGCTGCTGCTGTTGCTGCAGGTGCTGCTGCTGTGCGATGAGTGCATCCATGTCAGTCTGGAAGCGGCCATCGTGAGTCGCCGCCTCGGAGCGCGCAGAGCGCAGCAGCAGTGGCGCCGCCGGCCAGGGCGACAGCGCCGCCGCAGCCGCCGCCATCTCACCAAAGGGGTTCAGCCGAGGAGCACCCGCGCCCGCAGCCGCAGTAGCCGCCGCCCCCACCTGGGACTGCAGTCGTTGCGGCGGAGGTGGCGGCTGTGGTGGCGGTGACCGCAGCTGCGGCGGCGGCGGTGGCGGCGGGGGCGCCCAAAACTGCTGTTGCTGTTGCTGCCGGGGCTGCTGCGGCGGCGGCGGCGGCGCTGCTGCTGCGCTTCCGCTCGCGCTTCCGCTTCCGCTGCCACTCTCCGCTGCCGCGGCACCAGGCCGCACCCGCTGCTGCACCGCCCCGGCCTCAGGCGCAGCCGCAGACGACGGCCCCGTGGCCGCATGCATGGCGGCGGCAAAGCCGGCGGCGGCGGGGCGGCCCAACAGGCTGCTGGGGCCTGCCGGCAGAACGCCGGTGGCAGCGGCGACGGCGAACGGGCTGAACGGTGCAGAGGCAGACGCCGCCGCCGCCGCCACGGCACTTGGCGACGCGCCCTCTCCCACCAGGCCAAGCCGAGGAGCGGCCACGCGTGTGGGTGTTGCCCAGTAGCCGCCGGCTGCTGCGGTGGTGGGGTCGTCTGCGGGCGCGGTGCGCCGCTTGGTGGACCCGGCGGTTGCTACAGCAGGCAGCGACGATGGCAGCGGCGGCGCGGCGGAGTGCACTGGCGGCTGCTGCGGAGATGAATGCTGAGGCGGGGGCTGCTGGCTCGGCGGATGCGCGGCCGGCGGCGGCGGCGACGCGGCGAAGGCTGAGGGTGGATGTGATGGCGGCGGCGGCGGCTTCGCGACAACAGCTGCGAGCGCATTGGAGCGTGCCGCGAACCAAGCGGCCGCTGGTGCTGCTGCAGCGGCGTAGGTCGCAGCAGCAGCCGCATCTCCCGACCCGCCCACACCAGCGCCGGGGCCAGGGCCGCCCCCAGCAGCGCCAGCGCCAGCGCTATCTGCTGCCGCCGCCGTGTGCGGCAGCGGTGCAAACAACTGCCCATGTGCGGCCATGTGCGGTGCGGCCCCGCCCGCGGCCTTGCCACCTGCAGCTGCTGCGGCCAGCAGGGCGCCAGGCGCCAGTAGTCCCGCTGCCCGCTCACCACCACCACCACCACCGCCACCACCGCCGCCCAGCCGCCCGCTGCTGCTGCTGGTGCCACCTGCCAGGCTGATGCTGATGCTGCTGCCAGCACCCTCACCGCCGGCACCGCCGCCGCCGGCGCCGGCGCCGGCGCCGCCTCCGCCGACGCCAGGGTTGATGCCGAAGCCCGCCCCCAGGCGGCTTCCCGGCAGCAGCATACCGCCGCCGCCACTACTGCTGCCGCCACCCGCCGCCATCCCAGCAGCGCCTGCTGGCGCCGTACCGCTGCTGCTGGCATGGATGTAGCCGCCGTACAGGTTGGGTGCCGTGGCGGCGGCGGCGGCGGTGATGGGAGGCCAGGATGGCGGAGGCAGAGGCGTGCCCGCTGCCGGGGGCGGCGTCGCGGCGGCGGCGGCGGCTAGGCGGATCAGCGCCGCAGCAGTGACCGCCGCCGAAGATGAAGGCGCATTCCACACCACCTCCACAGCAGGGGCAGTAGCAGCTGCAGGAGCATGAGCGGCAGTAGCAAGTGCGGCGCCCGGTGCTGCGGGTGATGCTGCCACGCTCAGTGCTGCCGGGGTGCCACGGGCCGCCGCGGCCGCCGCCGCCAGTGCGGCTGCGGTGGCAGCGTGGTGGCGTGCCGCCGCTGCCACATCCCCAAACGGGTGCGGCCGTATCGGCTGCTGTGACGGCTGCTGTGACGGCTGCTGTGACTGGGGCTGAGCCTGCGACTGCCGAGGCTGCAGCAGAGGCTGCTGCTGCTGGGGTTGTAGCGGCCCGCCGCCGCCGCCGCCCACGGCGCCCGCCGCGGCTCTGTGCTGTCCGCCAGGCCCCCCGCCGCCACTGCGGTCTCCGCCGCGACGACCGCCCGCCGCCGCGTCCTCGCCGCCAGAGCCGCCACTGCCGCTTCCACTGGAGCTCATGCGGGTGGGGGCGCAGGGGTTTGCGTCCACCTGTGGGTCCTCCGCCTCGGCCACCGGCTGTAGCGGCTGCTGCTGCTGCTGCTGCTGCTGCTGCTGCTGCTGCTGCTGCTGCTGCTGCTGCTGCGGGTAGAAGTGTTGGCTTTGGTGCCAGTGTGGGTGGTGGTGGTGCTGCTGTTGATGCTGGTGCCATTGCTGATGGTGGTGGTGCTGCTGGTGGGGGTAGTTTTGCTGTTGGTGCTGCTGGTGCTGTAATTCATGCTGGTGCTGTAATTCAAGCTCGTACTGGTCTTGTTGGTGTTGTTGTGGCTGGTGGAATGACAGGGGTTGCTGAGGCCGCTGCCGCACTGCTGCGGCCACAGCGGACAGGCGCTGCTGCATTTCATTGCTTTGCAACTGCAACTGCAGCTGTTGTTGTTGGTGTTGGCTTTGGGCATGCGCCAGGCGCACTTCATCACTGCTGATGCTGGGAGTCTGTTGGTGCTGTCCGAACGCTGGCTCCGGCTGAGGTAGAGGCTGCTGCGGCCGCTGTGGCTGCATTTCACGCCGGCGCTGCTCGTTGAGGGCCGCCTGCTGTTGCTGGATTGGTGCCCCGCCGGCTGTCGCTGCGCCCCCAAGCCATGGGTTCGCCTGCTGGTGGAAAGCAGCGGCGGTGCCGGCGGGGGGCCCTCCTGCCATCGGGCCAGCAGCATGGGGGGCTGCCGCCAATGCCACCGAGCTGGGCCAGCCGCCGCGTGTGTGGGTGGCCGCACCAGCAGCAGCAGCCGCCGCGGGCGCGCCGTCGTCGACACGGTCGCCGGGCTCGTAACCTTGTGCTTCCTTATCCATTCTGAGATTGGACAATAACAGTTCCCAGCGCGATCGCGAGGCCAATCAAGAAAAATGGGAAGTAAGCGCGAAACGGATGCCTCGGAGGTAGGGAGCGAGGTGAGGCGCTCTCCCTAGCCGTTCATCGCGGCTGCCTGAAATCGCCAAGTTGACATGCAGGACGTTTTATCTACGTATGCAGTGCTTCAGCGCACGCGCACGGGTCCTAGTGCGGTGTCACTCTAGATGGCTAAACCTGTGCGCTGAGATGCATCAATCCGATGATACAGGTATAGCGCACATATATCATTAAGCTTGTGTCGGCTGCGCTAAATAGGCTTGGCGATTTCAGGATGTGGCGAGTGGGAATGATTCACTCTTTTGCACCCGCCTTTTCATATCGCAATCACCAATCAACAGGAGAAATGCTTCGTTAATGCAATGCCACGTGCAGCCTTTCAGGACAACTCAACTCTGAAGCCGCGCGCGGGAAACCGTGGTGCCGAAGCAACCCGACTGAAGCCTGAATAACGAAAGCATACGATTGCGCGCTTCATATTATAGCCTCTTCGCAGGACGAGATGTCGCCTGTGGGGCTGAGCACACTTCTCCTGGGTGGTTGGTGTCGTGCTCCTAGGAGGAGGGTGGGAATTCTTCCGGGTTACATTTCTGGTCATTTGAGGGCTCAAGCCCCCCCTCTCGCTATGGGGCTGCAGTAAGGGGGGGGTCTTCGGCAAGCTAGGCGGACGAAGCCCCTCTTTCGGCATTCAGGATTGCCGAAGCGGCGGGGGAGGCGGGACGGCCAATAGTGTATGGGTTACAGGGTGGTGCGCGCGATCTTTGCCCGCCTTCCTGCCTGGAAACCGGAGGCCCCGGCCGGGGTGCCCCTTCGAACGGCCAACTAGATCGCCAAGTCGGCCAACTCAGTATGCGGGGGCACTTGAACCGGCAATATGCCAATATGGCGACCTCCCTCCCTCCCTAGGATAGGCCCAGCATATTGGTGTTTTGCACCCCTGGTGTTTTGATGTCGCCCGGCTGACACGCCACGGGTTGCGCCGGCACTAGTTGACTTTTGACCCTCCCCAAGCCGCCCCATCGTTCCTTCCCCGGCTGCCCCCGCCCGGCCAGTCCGCCCTTCGGGCCCCAGACTCCGAGCTCCGGCCCCACTCACGCCCCCACACCACTCGCGTTAGCTTACGTCAGGACAGTGCCGCAGTGCCATCACCTCACACCGCGTCCCCCTGCGCAGTGCGCAGCTTGCGTTCCGCCTCCTCCAGCCGCCGAGACCTGCAGGTGCACGTGTGGAGGCAGCGTGTGCACACCGTACACAGGTGCACACATGGGTTCAGCCCTGCCCTGACCAAGACGGTTAATGCGCATGCATCGTGTTTGTGAAACTGCAATACACGTGGTCGACCGTGCGTGTGTGCACATGTGTTGGAGAGCACAAGGGAGGGATTGGAGAAAACACGCACGACAGTACGCATGCGTGGGTGTGGGTGGGTGGATCAGGTTGGCACAAAGGGCGAGGATGTGCGTGTGTGTATGCACGTGTGCGCGTGTGGCCTCATACCTGGCTGCGAGGGAGCGGCGCAGAGTGTTGAGGGCCTGCGGCGGGCAGGGCGGCGGGCAGGGGCGGGGGTTTATGTGCCCGGGCCCAACGAAAAAGTCCCATCATCATCGGAAAGCCCACCCGGGGGGGGGGGCGCAAGGCGTCACACGGATGCGGTGTTCTCATAATGATCAGGACACGGCTGTACGCAGTCGAGCTGACCGACAAAACCTCCCTCCCTCTGCGTCTCTGTGCCGTCTGTGTTGTCCCTGTCTTTGTATCCCCGTGTTCCGGTTCCTGTCTTCTCCTTTGCATCCGTTCACACTGAGTCCACACGCACAGGCCCACGCAGCACAGCACCCACACGCCCGCACCCACACGGGCACACACAGCCACAAGTGCCGCTGCCGGACTGCTTCCCCCCACCCCTACCGCCTCACTGCCTCACCGCCTGAGCCACCTGCACCTCCTGCCGCAGCGCTGCCGCATGCGACTCCGCCTGCCGGGGGTGAGGGGGACAGGTAGGAGGCGGGGCCGAGCCAGGGGCGAGAGGGTGTGGCAGGGAACCACGGGGCACGGGAGGCCAGTGCACACTGGATAAGACGAAGGCGATGATGGGGGGAGGAGAGGGCCAGGCCTTCCGGCAGGGGTGGCAGGCGGCGCGGCGGCGGCGTGGCGGCGGCGTGGCGGCGTGTGATGGTGTGACCTCAGGCGTGTGGGGCGTGCGGGTGTCTGCACACACGCATACACATACACACATACACCCCGCTACCCAGCCACCCATACGTCCACACATCCACACACCAGCCCGTACTCACGTCCCGCGGCGCCCCCTGCGCCAGCACTGTGGTGAAATGGCTCTGCACCGCCGCCGGCACCCAGTAGCGACCCGCGGCGCCCGCGGCCCGGGCCCGCTCCACCTGCGCAGCCTGCAGCAGGCGGTGTGTGTGTGTGTGTGTGTGTGTGTGTGTGTGTGTGTGTGTGTGTGTGTGTGTGTGTGTGTGTGTGTGTGTGTGTGTGTGTGTATGTGTGTGTGTGTGGGGAGAACACACTCAGGCACATACGTTTACAAGCATGCACGCACACCTGCACACACACACACACACACACACACACA
Source organism: Chlamydomonas reinhardtii (assembly GCF_000002595.2). Taxonomy (NCBI): domain Eukaryota; kingdom Viridiplantae; phylum Chlorophyta; class Chlorophyceae; order Chlamydomonadales; family Chlamydomonadaceae; genus Chlamydomonas; species Chlamydomonas reinhardtii. The sequence goes on from NC_057012.1 coordinate 7,328,973, forward strand.
CACACTTACACACACACCTGCACACCTGCACACACCTGCTCCCTCAGGCGGCCCAGCCGCGCCGCCTCCTCCCGCGCCTGGGCCTGCGCCGCCGCCAGCGCGGTCCGAGCCTCCTGCACACAGGCACGGCGGCAGGCGGCAGCCGAGCGTGGGGAGCACGTGCGCGATCAGCAGGCGGGGACGGCAACGCAGCAAGGGCGCGGTAACCATCATATCAACAAGAGTTACAGGGTTACTGCCGCTACTCCCAAACCCCACCCCACCTCGCCTGCGCCCCACCTGACTGCCCCCAACTCACCACCCCAACACCCCGCCACCCCCCCCCCCCAACCCCGCCACCCCCACACACACCTGCGCCTCCGCCTGCAGTCGGTACATCGCCACACGCCGCTCGTGCCGCCGCTGCGCCGCCGCGCGCACGTACCTGCGTACGTGTCAAAGAGCACAAGGAAAACAAAGCGCAAAGACAGTGTGTGAATGTGTGCGTTTGTGTGTGCGGGCCAGGCACATACAGGGATCAGCAGCAAGTGCGGGCTAGGGGTTGGGGGTGGAGGCGGGTCCGCACGTACAGGCGACCATCACACGCACAGGCGACCAGCACAAGTCGGGCGCATGGAGGTGCCTGTTGCGCCGCCCGGGCTGTGTGCTGCTAGGTGTGTGTACATATGCCCCCCCAAACACATGTACGACATGCACACGCGCACAAACACACACACACGCGTGTACGGCATGCACACACGCGCACAAAGCTCCCCGTGTCATGCGGCCTCACATGACTCGGAACCGCTCCCGCCAGGTGCCCTCGCCGCTGCCGCCACCGAGGCCTGTACCGGTGCCGCCGCCGGCGACAGTGCTTCCGGCCGCGCCCGCGGTGCCGCCAGCCGTGCCGCTCCTACCGGCGCCACCGCCGCCACCGCCACCCCGTGCTTCTGTCTCCGAGCCGTGTGCGTGGGGCGCCGCTCCTGCTGCCGCACCCGCACCCCCACCCGCACCTACCGCCCCGCAGCCGCCGCCACCTGCTGCCGGTCGTGGCTTGGCGGGCCCTGCGGCAGGTGTCTCTGCACCCACTGCCGCCGCCGCCGCCGCCCGGCGCCCTGCCTCCGCCAGAGCCGCCGCCCCCACCCGCCGCGGCGCGCCACTGCCGGCCGCACCACCCGCCCCCGCCCCCGCCCCCGCACCCGCACCCGCACCCGCCGCCATGCTCGCCTGCCGCTCCAGGCCGACTGACGTCGCTAGCGGCGGCGGCGGCGGAGGGCGCGGCGGCGCGCGCTGTTGGGGCGCCCCTGCTGCTGAGGCGCCCCGCGCCGCCGCCACCGCGCCGCCAGCGCCGCCGTCACCCCCACCACCGCCACTGCCGCCGCCGCCCCCGCCGAGGCCGCTGGCCAAGTACAGCCGGCGCCACAGCTCCTCACAGCCGCACACCGCCGCCCGCAGCTGCCGGCAACAGCGGGCCGCGTACGCCGCATCCCGCGCATCCAGCACCGGCACCGGCACCGCCGCCGCCGGAGGCTGAGCAGGCGCAGGGGGAGTACCAGAGGAAGACCGCCCTCCGCCCGCAGCCCTGGCCACGCCGGCCCCTTTCCCTCCTCCCGCACGTCGCGCCGGCGCCAGTTCTGGCGGTTTCGGCCCCGCACCCGCACCCTCACCCTCACCCGCACCCGCGCTCTTCACGGCCGCATCACGTGCGGCTGCGGCGACAGGGCTCGTGGCTCTGCCCGCGGCTCCAGTGGTGTCGCGGCCGGCTGTGGCGGGCGAGGCGCCGCCGCCCTGAGCGCCGCCGGTGGGGCCGGTGGGGCCGGTGGGGCCGCCCCGCTCCGGAACCGGGTCCGATGCGCCGGTCTCAGGCCGGTCCTGAGCTGCAGTAAGGGCTGTGTGCGTGCGGTCGCGGGTGTCGGTGTGGTTATTCTTGGGCACACACGCGCGGCTGGCCCGGCGGCTTGGCGGCACTGCTGCCGCCTCTGCCTCCACCTCCACTTCCACCTCCGCCTTCACCCTCACCGCCGCCGCCGCCAGGATGAGGGCCAGCAGCTCCGAGGGCAGGTCCGTGAGCCGTGTGCCGCCCGGCCCCGGCGCCGTGGCGGCGGCCTCGGGCGCTGCTGCGACTGCTTCTGCTGGTGCTGCTGCTAGTGCTAGTGCTGCTGCTAGTGCTGGTGCTGGTGATGTTTTGCCTGTCGCTTCCAGCCCCCTCCCATCCCGAGCCCCGCCTGGCTCCATCGCCGCACTGACTGCTAATCGGCGGCCGCCTCGCCAAATCCGGCTCCGGCTCTTCCGCCTCCCTGGGCTAAGGGGAGCGGGCACAGCGTGCCGAGCGAGCCCAGCAGATTCCACCTGGCTTAGGCTGTCACCGGGCCCCGCGTCGGCGGTGCAACGGTCATGTACGCAAGTACGGATGCTGGGTCACACGCATTCTAGTGCCACAGCGCTTGAAGGCTGCCGGCAAGTGGTCAAATCAAAGGCGCCCAGGCGCTCCTCTCTCTGTGTCCCTCACAGATCTCACAGGTGTCGACACAGGTTGCCGCCGCCAGCCGCGGCAGCGGGCACCAGAGCTCTGCCTAGGCAGGGCTGGGACCGAACGGTGCAGCGTCGAGACGTGACGAGGCTAGTCGTGACGGGGTGCCGCCGCAGTGAACTGTGCGCTGGCCGCGCACCCGTCCGCCCTTCTTATCATAAAGCGTTTGGCACGTGGTGCAGCCAGGTTATGCCACCGCCAATGGGCGCCGGGAGGGTGCAGAAGTGAGGAGTCGGTGGCGTGTCGACGTGCTGCGCCAGAGAGACCTTGCCAACAGGCGACGCCTACGACTTTGGTCGCTTGTCCAGTGGTAATTGACCTTGCACGTATTTCGAATCCGGCTGTGCAAGGCCGTTCGGGGTTCTTCATGATGGGGTTTCGTCTCATGACTCTCATCTCACGTGCGGCCGCGAACCCTTCGCGTGCTTACTATGTATACATTGCTTGCGTCATTAGCATTATTCGCTGTTGACATGGAGAGAGGGTGGGGACACTTGCTCGGACCTCTCTCTCGCCCAGTGCTTTCGCGAAGAGTTGCGCTCAATACACCTAACTATACTTCCTAACTGGTCGCTAATTAGAGCTTGAATCGCACGGAAAGGTCAAGTCTGGGGCTTGTCGCCGCGGCGACCTCGTCGCTTGGTCGACAAAAATGCAGCCAGGAGACGATGACGCTGCCCTTGAGAGCTACTTGGACGCTTTCATGGGAGGCTCTGGCTTTGGCGGAGGAGGACCGGTGTTGACCTCGTCGTCGTTTGGGCAGCAGTCTGTCGCAGCGCCGAATGGAGGCTTCGGCATGATGCAGCATCAGCATCAGCAGCAGCAGCAGCCACAGCTTGCTGGGCAGATGATGGGCGCGGCGTCAGGACCGGGCATGCAACCAGTCATGCAGCCCGGCATGCTCGGCCGGCCAGCCTCGACCGGCGTGATGATGGGGCAAGTGTCCGGTCAGGGCGCCATGGGTGGTTTTGGGATGTCCGCCGGCGGCGACGTGGACACGAGCAATATGACGCTGCCGCAGCTCCAGCAGCTTCTGCGGCAGCGCCAGGCGCAACAGCAGCAGCAACAACAGCAAATGGGCTTCGGGGCGGGGGCCATGGGGGGTTACGGCGGCATGGGCGGGGTGGGGGGCGTGCTGCGTCCCACCAGCCTGCAAGACCACCTCACGGGCGGGCTCGGGGCAGGCGGCATGGCACCTGACCCCTCGCAGTGGCGCCCTGCCCTGGGCGTGGTGCCCTCCGCGACCGGCATGCAGGGCTTTGCCACGCCAGGTGAGACGGCGCTGTTAGGCGGGTGACCGGAGCTTGCGGGAGTTTGCACGGCTGCTTTGCGGGGAGGGCGCTATGGCACGGCGGTTAGCCCCGCCCGCGCAATGCTCATACATCTTACGTTTCCGTTTCCATGCATTTCGCAGGGTCTGGCCAATTTGGAGAGGGCATGGGCTGCTATGGTGACAGCGGAGCTCAGAGCATGTTCAACACGGGCCTCGCGGTGAGTTTTGATGGTAGGGGCCGGGCATTCCTAGCGTCGGGCGGGGGGAGGGGGTACCGCTGTTCAGGTACACATCTTCGCGAGCGAGCGAGGGCAGTTCGACGCGCTTGAAGCAGGCTGCGCTTGATCGATGATAAAGCAGCATTTCAATACGCGTGGCAAGCTGCTGACAAACTTATGTTCAGTGCGCTGGCGCAGCAGGAAGTCCGCCTGGTTACGCTTTCCTCCGCCGAGAAGTTGCGTCAACCAGTCGGGCTCCCGTGTGCCGCACGTGCGCCCGGCGATCTCTCTCTCTCGATTACCCCAGCGTCATTGTGCCAGCATCATGATTTCTTAATTATATAGACGTAGGCGTCTAGCGACAGGTCGTTAGACCTGTAGGGCGGCGATGGTGGAAAAGGGGGTTCAGCTTGGTGCAACTGGGAAATCGAATGAGCCCCCGGCGAACCGTGGGATGGTTGATGATTAGCAAGCTAATGAGTGGTTGATGGCCCCATATCTGCATCCATTCGGCTGCTGGGCACGGGCTCCGGGCTTACGACACGCCGTCACACGTGTGGGAAGCCCCACGCAGGCCCTCCCTTTACGCCATACTGCGAAAGCCTTAACTAGCTATCCTCGACTCCATAAATTCCACGGGCGACTTTGGGGCTCCTCGGCGATCAGGCACGGCAACTGGCGTGGCATAGCAAGTCGCAGAAAAGTACCGCTTTAGGTCCTCGCATTGCTTGCCTTCGACATAGTTTGCTTCATAGATCCCATAACAGTGGGCTTCAAAGGCTTTCCCCGCGACCTCGCGAAACTCAGATGTTCATGGACGCGCGAGGTCGCTTCTCGCTGCAGCTGAATTGGGCCTGCCGCCTGTCACTTGCGATCTATAGGCCTCATCAAATACGAATACGCAAGCACGCACGGACGCACGCACCGGGGTGTTCCTGGGGGGCTTCAGATTGGACATGTTCATTGGGCGCGGCGCCCCCCCCCCCCCCCTCCCCCCCGAGTCGCTGCGCTCCGGGAGCTCAGCCCGATAACCAGTGCCCAGTTGGCATGCACATGCATGGTACTGGCAGGTTCTCACCTTCCTCGTGCCCTGCCGCCCCCATACGGCACGGTGGCAGCGCGAGGCCTCTGCCATCTTCGCTGTTCGCTCGCTCCCATAATCAGACCGCAAGTACCATTCCATTGCCTTGGGCCCCCGTCCCTGACCTCTTGCAGGCGCAACAACAGGCAGCAGCCGCACAGCAGCAGCAGCAACAGCAACAACAACAGCAGCAGCTGCAACAACAACAGCAGCAACACGCGGCGGCGCTGCAAGCCCAGGCACAGGCGCAGGCACAAGCGCAGGCGCAAGCTCAGGCGCAAGCTCAGGCGCAGGCGCAGGCGCAAGCTCAGGCGCAGGCGCAGGCGGTCGCCCAGCAACAGCAGCAGCAACAGCAGCAGCAGGTGCAGATCCAGGCGCATGCCCAGCACGTGCCCATACCCGTGGGCGGCATCATGCGGCCGGCCAGCGACTCGCTGCTGGTCAACCAGCGCGCCTCCATGGGCCACATGGGCCTGGGGCTGAGCGGCCTGGGGCAGAACGTGAGTGCGCGTGCGCGAGCGGCGTGCGCATGTGGGCTAGGAACAGCACAAAGGGACAGGGTCGACACTGTACGCGCAAAATGCAGCAAGCAGGGAGCGTGTGTCTGTGCATGTGTGCGTGTGTGCGCATGTGCGTGTGCGTGCATGTGCGTGTGTGCTTGTGCTCGTGCCTGCCTTGGCAATGCAAGCGCACACGCGCGCGCGATCGTCTGCGTTAGTGTGTGCGGTGTGTGTGTGTGTGTGTATGTGTGTGTGTGTGTGTGTGTGTGTGTGTGTGTGTGTGTGTGTGTGTGTGTGTGTGTGTGTGTGTGTGTGTGTGTATGTGTATGCGTGCGCGTGTTGGCCCGGTGTCTGGCCTGCGTGTGCCTGGCCTCTGCTCGCGGCTCACTGGCTGGCTGGCCGCACTGGCCCTGCCCTCGACCGCACCTGTCGGAGTCGGAACTGACCGCCCCTTGCCCCCTCACACACCCTGACCTATTCCTTCGTGCGCAGCTCGCAAGCCATCACCACCACCACCAGCAGCAGCAGCAACAGCAGCAGCAGGCAATCTCGGGCAGCCACCAGCAGCAGCCGCAGCCGCAGGCGAGCGGCCCGTCCGTCACCATCCGCCCCAACTCGCTGTCAGCGCAGACCGGCGCGGGGGGAGGCGGCGGCGGCGGCGGCGGCACGGCGGGCAGTGGCGGCAACGCCTCCGCAATGACCGGCACTGCGGCGGGCCCTGGCGGCGGGGGGCACGGGTCCAAGAAGACCACGTGGGACGCGGCGGCGGTGGCGGAGGGCAGCGACGACAGCAGCGGTGCGTCTGGCCGCGTGGCCGTGTGGGTCTGTAGGTCTGCATGGCAGGGCAGCGCCGAGAGTTCATGGGTAGCGATCGCATCAAAAAAAGATACATATTTGTTTGTGACTTCGTGTTATGTCCGTGCGCAACGTCCCTGTGTTCTTGACGCTCCCCTGTTCCTCTGAAAGCTGCCGTCACAACCATTCTCCTACTGGCTTGCAGCCGGCGAGGACTCGACTCAGCGGCGGCGCGTCAAGGGGCGCTCGGCCGCCGCGCCCTCGCTGCAGCAGGAGAAGAACCGCAGCGCGCAGCGGCGTTTCCGGCAGCGGCAGAAGGAGAAGATGGCGTACCTGGAGACCCGCACCGAGGCGCTGGCGGTGCAGGTGAGGTGGGGTGACGGTGGTGGGGGCTTGGAGGGGGCTGGAGGGGGCTGGAGGGAGGAGTAGGAGGTGATTAAGCAAGGGCGCGGGGGGCGAGGGCGAGATGGGGAGCTGGTGGGATTGGGAGGGGGGCTAGAGTGTGGGGCTGGAGCTGGGGTCGGTGTCGGGGACTGTAACGGTTTTCGCCACGCCCAAAACTTCGCGTCCCCCTGCCCCCTCCTCCTGGCTCCGCCTTCGCTTCTTAAATAATCCATGAATGTAACCCCTGTGTGATGCGTCCTCGTGCATTGGGGATGGCGAAAACCACCTCTACCTCCCCTTGAGTTCGGTGTAGTATGGGCTGGTATCGACCTCCCCTCCCTACCCCTCGCCTTTGTCTGACCTAGTGTGCGCGGAGCCCCTCCCTGCCCCTACCGCCCTGTTGCCTCCCACTCTCCGCCCCCTCTCCTCTCCTCTCCTCCCCTCACCGCCCGCAGGTTGAGAAGCTGGCGGGCGAGAACGAGTCGCTGCGCTCCATGAACGGCATGTTGGAGAAGGTGCTCAACCTGAGGGAGGAGCACATCAGCAACCTGCAGGTGCGCGGAGGAGGGGCGGGGAGTTGGGGTTGGGAGGGGGGGGAGGCGGGTGGGGGAGGCGGGTGGGAGAGGCGGGTGGGGGAGGCGGGTGGGGTGCGGGTTAGTCTTTATGACCACGCCCAACGATTAGGTTTGGGGGGTTGGGGAAGATGGGTTAGGGGCGGTGCTGGATGGGGGTAGGGCGCGGCCGCACCCACACCACACCAGACCACACCACGCCACACCCTTGCACCCCCCGTTCTCCCTTCCCCCCCTTCTCCCGCCCCGCCCCGCAGGAGGCTGCCAAGGTGTTCAGCGGCCTGAACCTGGGCAGTGGCGAGGGCGGCGGCGGCGGCGGCGGCGGTGCCCCCGACCCCTCAGACCCAGCATACAAGGTGCGTGTGGGCGTGTGGGCGCGTGAATGGACGTGGGCATGTGTCTAAAAGAGACGACAAGCACGGCCGTGTGGGCGGCTGCCTGCAACTGCGCATGTGCGTGTGCATGTGCGTGTGCGTGTGCTCGTATGTGCGCGGGGTGGGCGGGGGGTTGGGGGTGGGGGCTCTTACATGAGGTCTGGTTGCGGGAGGGAGGGAAGTGAGGGTTGTTGAAGAGAGCTCAAAGGAGAAGGAGGGAGGAAGGGAGGGAGGGAGGTGCATCGCCGCCATGCCCAGTGGGGAAGGGGGCGCGGCCTGTGTGTGTGTGTGCCCCCCACGCGCCCTGGGGCTCGCCGCCACCCGCCCGTCACTGGCCGGCAGCGCCAGCAGCCCCCCCCCCCCCCAGCCCCATAGCACACAGTCCACAGCCCACCGACTCCACTGATACCACGCCACACCGCACCCCCTCGATGCAACGCTGCGTCATGCCCGAACCCCGCCCCCTCACCACACATGCCTGGAACCCACCCACCCCCCCGACACAAACACACACACGCGCGCACACACATACACACACACGCTCCATGTTTTCCTTGTGCTCTTTAGCACACAACATCCATGGTGTGGTGTGGTGTGGTGTGACGCACAGGCGGTGCAGGACGCGGTGACGGCGGCGGCGCACGCCACAGCCGCCAGCCCGGCCGGCGGCGGCGTGGGCGGCGTCAATTCGTTCAGCGCCGGCGGCGGCCTGCTGTCGCTCAAATCGGAGGAGGGGTCGGGCGGCGGCGGCGGCGGCGGCGGCGGCGGCGGCGGCGTGGGGGCGATGATGGACGCGAGCGGTGCAGGCGGCGGCGGCGGCGGCGGGAGCAGCGGCGGCATGATGCTGCGTGAGTGCTGCGTGCTTGCGTGCTGTGTGCGTGTGCTGGTTGGTTTGGGTGTGCTGGCTTACGGCACGTGTTGTGCTAAGGGGCCACTCTCTTGCTCCTCCTCCATGCGTCCATGCGCTGATGACCTCCCTCCCTCCTCCCTCTCCCTCCTCCCTCTCCCTCCCTCCTCCCTCCTCCTCCCTCCCTCTCCCTCCCTCCTCTCCCTCTCCCTCCCCCCCATGCAGCTGGCGGCGGCCACGCGCTGCCGGGTCCGGGCCTGGGCATGGAGGCGGCGGGGCCGGGCACGCGCTTCACGGCGGAGGCCATCCGGGCCATGAGCGCCGAGGACGTGATCGAGGCGTGGAAGGAGAACCTGAAGGAGCTGTCGCGGTGAGGTGGCGTGTGTGTGTTTTTGGGGGGGGGGAGGGGGAGGGGAGGGGGGCAGGGGTAGCCGTCCATGCAAGACGGACTGGTTGCATCGCAAGTGTGAGAGTTGTTGCAGCCAATCCCCACAAGGAACCAGATAGAGGGGTGGGGGAGAGGGAGAGAAAGGGTGGGCTGGGAGAGAGGGGGTTTCCTCGGCTTCCCCGCCTCGCCCGCCTCTTGACTCGGGGGCCTAGAACCTCAACCTGATCCCCGGTCGCCTCCTAATAATGAATGTAACCCCCCCTTAACTTATCATGAATGTAACCCCTCTTCCTCTCCTCTCCTCTCCCTCCCCCACGCAGCTACGTGGTCCTGGCGGAGAACAACCCGCCCGGCCAGGCGCTCCCCCCGGGTGTGCTGAGCCGCATCACACAGCTCACAGCGGCCATGAGCGAGCTGGTGCACAAGGTGTGTGTGTGTGTGGGGGGGGGGGGGGAATGACAGGGTGGGGCTGGACCGCATCGCCCTCCCTTAGAGTTGAAGTGAACTGCCTAGTCTCCCTGGTCCCTGGCGGCGCTCCCCGGTGCTCCGTGACGCCCGCTCAGTCCTGTACCTGACCCCGTTTCCCACCCCCCGTCATTGGCAGTAGTACCACTAGCACCCACCTCCCTCCTGCCCGCCTGCCCTCCTGCCCGCCTCCCCGCCTCCTCCCCCCTGTCCGACCCGACCCCAGGTGGCCATGATCTCGCCGCTGGCCGCCAAACGCCTGCTGGCCACCAACATGGAGCTGCACGCCATGGTGGGTAGATAGGGGGGAGGAGGGAGGAGGGGAGGAGGGAGGTGCGAGGAGGGAGGAGGGAGGAGGGAGGACGGAGGAGGGTTATGTGCCCGACCCCAACGGAATAGGTCCCAACAGTCAAGGAATCATCGCCGAACCCAGAGGAAGGGGGAGGGCGTTCGGCACGTGCCTCGCCTCATTCGCCGGGACCGAGATACCACCAACACACACGCGCGCCCTAGGACCTTGGTACCGCCACCAGCCATCACCCATCAGGGACAGGCCACCCGCACTCGGCGCCATATCAACAACGCCATCCCCGCACTACCGCAGTCGTATACGCCTGGTACCCCCCTCCCCAACCCCCCCCCCGTCTGCAGTCTTCAGTGCCCCCTGTACCGCTTCAAACATCCTTGCAACGCCCGCCCCCCCCATCCTTGCAACCCCCCCGCCCCCCGCTGCCGCCGCGCAGGTGCCTGTCCCTGAGCCCCACTGGGCGCGTGTGCTGCACCTGCTGGGGCTGGGCGAGCAGCAGCGGCGCGACCTGCTGGGAGCCCGCGAGCGCTTCCTAACAAAGTTCGAGGCGGTGGTGCAGGTGGGGGCTGAGGGGGAGGGTGGGGGTGCAGGTGGGGGCTGAGAGGGAGGGAGGCGGTGGGTGGTAGGTTGGGCGGGGGCTGAGAGGGGTGGGTGGTGGGGCCGGAGAGGGAGGGGTGGGGAATGGTGAGGGTGGCGGGGAGGTGGGTGTGGGGTAGGTATGGGATGGCGCAGCGAAGCTTGGGAATGCTGGAGGAGGGCTGGAGCGGGGGGGCCGGGCGAGCGTGTGTGATCGTGGTGCCCAGGGACGACCGAGGGGGTCACTGACATGTTTCGGTTTTGGTTGCGCGGTTTGGGGTAAAAGCGAACGCTGTCACGACCACGACCGCCGCCTTTACGACATCGCACCACCACCACCACCACCACCTCCACATCGCAATCAGCACCTTGGCTAGACCGCAACCGCACTCCATCCGCAATCAGCCTTTGAAGGAGCAAGCCCAATCCCAACCTGATCCCACCACGCCGTCCCCCCCCCCCCGCCTTCGTTAATCATAAATGTAACCCTCCCCCCCCCCCCGCACGTGCAGGAGCGCGTGGGCCTGGTGAATGGGCTGTCGCAACAAGCCATCCCGCGCTCCAGGTGCGAGGGCAAGTCAGATTGTGTTTGTGTTTGTAGCTGTTTTTTGCTTGTGTCTGCAAGTGCGAGAGTTTGTTTGTACAGGTTTGGTAGACGACATGTGTGTGGTCACACGTGCGCGTGCATACCTTCGAACCACATCACGCCTCGCCGCGCGCGCCCGTGGCACACCTCCATGTGTGCTCAAACTCGCCCACACACGCACACAAATGCATACACGCACACAGACATAGCCCTGCTCGGATCCTTCCTTGTGCTCTGCAACACCCGCCCGCCCCCACCCGCCTGCCCCCACAGGGTGTATGCGGACATCTGCGCCTCCTCGCTGGCGGCACACGAGGCGGCGGACCGCCTGAGGGCCAACCTGCAGGTGGGCGGCAGTGGGCGGGGGGCGGGGGGCCAGGGGCGCAGAGCGCGAAGGGCCCGGGGGCGGGGGGTTGTTTATATCATATCCCAGGTGAAGCCCACAGAGTGGGGGGGCGAGCTTGGGAGGATGGGTGAGCTTACCCGGACACGTTCATGTATGTGTGTGTTTTGATGCGTATGTAGCGTGTGTGCATGGCTTGTATCCCCGCGTGTGCACACCCACCTAGCTCCAAATTTCTGCCTGCCCTCCCTTTGATTTACTCCGTTCTGCATGAACGGCTACCTTCCACCCACCACCGCTTCCTCCTCCTCGCCTCACCAGCTCTCCTCTCCCCCTGCCCCCTGCCCCCGGCCCACAGCGCGAGCACAACATCAACATGGAGTTTGTGGTGTTTGTGTTCAAGGGGGTGCTGGACCTGCTGCAGGTGTGTGTGTATGTGTGGGTTGCGGCTGTGTGGCCGCGTGTCAAGGAGCTATACACCGCACCGCACCTGGCTGGTCGCACGTGTCATCGACCCGCCCAAGTCACGAATGCCGCTCACCCTTGCCTCACCTTTCACCTTTCACCTCCACCCCTCCCGCGCGTGCCCACCCACGCCTTCCCAGGTGGCAACGGCCGCCGTACACTCCTATCCGTACTACCCCGACGTCCTGGCCATGGCCAATGTACTGCACGCCCAGCAGGGCGGCGGTACGGCAGGCACTGCGGCGGGCGGTGCGGCGAGTACGGCAGGCGGCAGCCAGGTCAACACCGGTGTGATGCAGTCGCCGCCACTGCTCGGCTCCACGCACTCCCCCTCCACCACGCCCCAGCAGCAGCAGCAGCAGGCGCTGGCGGCGCAGCTGGCGGCGCAGTCGCTGCAGACCAGCCTCAGCGGCGGCGGCATGGGCAGCGGCGGCGCCGCGGGCGGAAGCGGGCTGCAGGGGGCGGCAGCAGGCATGTACGGCGGTATGCAGCACCAGCAGCAGCAGCTCACCAGCCAAGCAGGCGTGTCTGGTAGCATGGGCATGTCTGGTATGGGCATTGGGATGTCTGGTATGATGGCCATGGGCGGCAGCGGCCTCATGCAGCAGCACCAGCAGCAGCAGCAGGGGCATCCGAACCAGGGGCAGCAGGGGCAGGGGCAGCAGGGGCTGTCCGGCATGATGGACCAGGACACAGCCGGCACGTAGGCGGCGGGAGGGCGGCGGCTGTGCGGCTGTGCGGTGGGAGGCGGGAGGTGGGAGCGGCTCCGTGAGCGGCCTCGTGAGCGGCCCCGTGAGCGGCCTCGTGAGGGGCCTCGTGAGGGGCTCCTATGACGAGGGCCGCGCCGGGGCTTGGGACCGCCAGGGGCCGCCGCGTCCACGTCCACGTCCACGCCACAGAGGCAGGGCCGCGCACAGCAGAGGGCGAGGCGGACAGCACAGACCAGACCAGGGCGGGTCAGGTGCTGGGGCAAAGCGCGCCGCAGCACACCGCTGTATGCTGCTGCCGCTGTCGAGGAGCAGCACGAGAGGGCGTGGAGTAGCTGTGGTGCTGCGTGCGTCTCTGCAGTTGCGTGCTCCTGTCACCAAAAGGAATAAATGCGGTCTGATATGTACGAGCATAGCGTGTGTGTACGCATTGGGCCGTCGCGAGGAGGGAGCATGCGTGCACTAAGGGAGCGGCAAACAGCAGAGGCCGGATGCCCTGTCCAGATTATTGCCGAAATGCCGCGACATGCTGTGCTGTGCTGTGGCGCGCCAAAGCTTCTACAACTAGGCCGGTGCGTGTATGCTTTGGGATCTGTCTGGCTCTGTGAGCCACTCACGCTCTCTGTGTCTCGTGATTTGCTGTGAAATGGCATTCGGGCCGCTCGGCGAGCTGGCCCCGGTGCATTGCCGGGCCGCCAGCCTGCCGGGTGGCGGCGGCTGCCTGCCTGCCCTGCTGCTAGCGCTTTCAGTCCGGTAGTCTGTTGGCGGCTTTATGACAAGGGTTTGTTGACTACCAACCAATCCATTTGATTACGCCGGCGGCAGCTGCCAGCCACTTTTCGTGGTGGGGTCGCGCGGGCAGCAGGACAACGACCCAGGGAGGAGAGGAGGGTGTGTGTGTGGGGGGGGGACTGCAAGTCTGCAACACAGGCGGATGTCACTGCTGCTTCTGTCGAGTAAGGCATTCGAGTGAGGCCTTGAGTTACACGTTAGAAAGCGGTCGGCGCTGGAATGAAAGGCATTGCTGAGCAGCATTAGACGTGGGAATTCGGATTGACCGTGTTGTCATGTGTTTCAGTGTATCGCCTAAAAGCAATCAACGGGACTCAAGGCGCAGGGCAAGGGAATAAAGGAGAGGGGCAAGGGAGTAAAGGGAGGGGGGAGCCAGCAGGTATGGCAAAGCACAGGTGCACCGTGTGCGGCCACAAGTGGGTGTTGCAGCACAGCATTAATGTATGTTACAGTTGCAACCAGCCCAGCTGGTGCTTGTTCGTCCTTGGAGATATCATGCTTTGTGATAGCGGGAAACCACTCGCAATCAATCACAGCATTGGGGAAGGCGGGTCTCTCATTGTGGTACTCTGAGGCAGGGGGCGAACTAGGGTTGCACGGCCAGGGCAATACACGCCGCACACGCGCTCGCGCTTCATGTGCGCCCGAACGAATGAGCGCCTACACACACAAGGACATAGCCAACGGTGATGACGTGGGGGTGGCATTGGTGGCCGCGGCAGCATGAGGCAGGGCACGGAAGAAGGCGGTGGTTGCCGTACGCCACGGCGTACGAATAGGTCGGAAGGGCCCGCGCGGATTTGCCACAGGGCGTAGGTGCCGTGCTGCGGAAGGGCCCTGCCAGGCCAGGCAAACACAACCACTGGTCGGTGGAGGGGTGCATGGAGGCGTGTGTGTGTGAGAGAGAGCGTGTGTGCGTTTGTGTGTGCGCGCATCACAGCCATGTCGCCGCGCCGGCGCCCGCGCCTGCAATGGTGTGCTGCTGCCGCAAGCGGCGGCGGGTGGCGGTGCAGGGCGTGGTTGACAGCTACGATGTGGCGACTTTGGCGAGTGTGGCGGTGGTGTCAGCCCATGACTTGCGCCCTTGGGTATTGGGAGCTGAGGATATGAACGGCACGGCCGCCTGCGATCGACCCGAAAAGTTGCAGGGGCGTGTGTGGCGCCGGCTGAGGTATATCCGCATACCGTATGCGATGACAGGCGATTCACGCGCTTGCAACGCCAAATCCACTTGGCTAATAAGCCTCCTTTGGTTGGTGTAGTGCGCGACGTAGACACACGCGGCGTTGCTGACCATTGGCACTTTGTTGCTGGACTGCTGGTCAGGAGCCGTCAGTGTGGAAGGGGGCGGTGGTGCAGAGCGCCGCGTGTGTTGGGCGAGGGGTAGCGCGGAGCAGGCACGTACGCAAGCGCCGCGTGTCACGCCGCGACTCAGACTATACGTGTTGCTGGCGGTGCCGGGCTGTGCAGCAGACAGAAGAGATGCGGCGCGCAAGTGGTACGGATACTGCGGGCAGGTGTAGGCCAGACTGGGTGAGGATTGGGGACCGCGGCCGGCGCAGGCGGCTGACAGGGAGGCGGTGAAGCGGAGGATGCCTTGTGGCAATGGCAGGTGACTTGGTCCATTGCTTGATGCTGGGACTTTATCCCTCGTACTATCTCGCTACGCTCGCAACTGGAGATTGCTGATGAGCCCAACTGGGGAGTAGTGGCTGGGTGGGTGGCGGCAACAATTTTCGTGGTGCTGTTGGAGTATGGAAAGGCCGCGGTTCTGTAAGTGAGTTGTCAGTCTGTCTGCGAATGGTCATTATTACCGCATATGGGTGGCACTGCACGGTGGCACTGCCTTCCGTACTGCTGTTACCTTATGCTGTCCCATAGGGCCGCCAAGCGCGGCCCCCCAAACTCACTCCAATCCTAATCGGCGGCAGACGTGATGGCGCCTGAGCGCGCCCATGCCGCCCATGCGGCATGACAAGAGAGTACTTCGCTATGCAAGGTTTGCAGGCGTCGCGTCATACGTTGCCCAGCGCACTGCAAGCTTGGTGTGTGGGGAAGCGGCCCGATAACCATTGACACGGCAGTCATGAAGGCGGGTGCGCGGGCCGCTGAGCTTACTGGTGGCGTGTGTCCGGCTTTGTGTGACGAAGGTGCTTGCGTGCTTTTGTTTGCAGCACATAGCCACGTACCCATGTCTGTGTGTGTGTGTGTGTGTGTGTGTGTGTGTGTGTGTGTGTGTGTGTGTGTGTGTGTGTGTGTGTGTGTGTGTGTGTGTGTGTGTTAAAAAACGAAACGAAAGCCCGCCCAGACGACGCCGGAGTTACTTACCGATACCTACCAATTTGTGTGTGTGTGTATGTGCTAAGGCAAACTAAGACAACTGCGCGTAGTCATGATGAGTTACTGCGTGGAAAGGTGCCGGGAGAGGGGCAGTGTCGTTGTGTAGCTGCGGGGCGCAGGGCCGAGTGCCTGGGGGTCCATCGGTGCGTGTGTCTGATCGCAGGTGGGGCCGCACCGGCGCAGGCTGGGGCAGGGACTGAGTGGGCAGGCAGAACAACGTGTGTGCACAGCGAGCTCGCACATACAACACACAACCAGACCGTGTGATTGGAGCGGTGCCACGAGTAATGCGAGGCACGTCATTTGGTAGCAGTAGAGCATCGGCACAAACAAGGGCATATTTGGTTGGATCAGTGGCACAGGCAGAGGCATCCCAAGAGTATGGCGCGGTGTAAGGAGGTGTGTAGGTGTGCGATGGGACAGTGGTAAGGCAAGGAGGTGTGTAGGTGGTTTGGATGGCGAGGGATGCAAGGTCGGAGGGGACTGTAGGGACACTCGCATGCTACGGCTCTGGCGGGTCCGTGCAGGGTCGGAGGTGCTGCCGGTGACCGGCAACGATTTGGGTTGAGGGAAGCAAAGACGCAAGAAAGCGGTTGGGGGCTGTCGCCACTGCAATGACGGCTTACGTCCGAGTCACATGTCCACATGTTCCGGCGTCTGCAACAGGAACCAGGGTACCACAGACAGCGTACACGGCGCCTAGGGATCAATGCGGGGTGTGTGCATCGCTCGTGACAGATACAGCACTGTCGATAATCGGAGTTGACAGCGGCTGCGAAGACTGGGGTTGCAAGCCAGAGGTGCGGCCTCAGGCTCTGCTGCATGCCCGCCCGTGTACCATTCGGCAAACGCAGGCAGCCCCAGCTACTTGAGGCTACCGTACAGCAAACCGGCCGAGTCAGCTGCTGCAACTACCAGCCAGTTATACATCGGCGGGACATACAGGGTTGCATAGTACGTGACCCTCTCTCTCCATAACACGCGAGGGGACTGTCCCCTCTGTAACATCCGCATTCATAACACGCGTATTAATACAGCGTACTAGGAGCGCAAACCGCGAGCGCCACGTATTACCGTAGTATCGGAGGGGGTGAGCAAGGCCACGTGGAGGAGAAGAGCGCAGCGCCGCCGCCGGCGCTCAGGTTAAGGCCGACCGGTGTCTGGCTAGGGTCTTTGCTGGCGAGATTAGCACAGCGTACGGTAGTGTGTGGTAGGCCGCAGCAGTGAGCGAGGTGGAGGGAGTGTTGTGGCTATAGCGGATCTCCTGCTGTTTAGTTGATTGCTGGCTGTCATGTTCGTTGCTTGGCAGCGGGACATGGCTGGACACGTTATGGCGGGCCATGCCTGTACGAACCGACCCCGGCTATGTTCGGGAGATAAGGTTGACGCTTGCGGCCTCAGACTAGAGACGTGGGGTGGGTGCAGCCCACTTTTCCCATCTTGTCTTCAAAATTCTTGCCATGTCTGCTGAAGTACGCCCCAATCCTCTTCCTGCCAGGAAGGGTCTCCTGCGGGGCCCCTTGTTAAGTCTCCTGCACGTACGCCAGGAACGCTTGCATGAAGCATGATGCCTGAATTGGACCATTGATGTCTGGGAACAGCTCCTGGTACTTCTGGAGCGCATCTCGGTACCGAAGTAGGCAATGCGCATAAGCGGGTTCTTGATCTGTTGGATCTTGGCGGGCTCCTCCGCGTCCAGGCGCCGCCGTTACCAGATTGCATTGGTTACAAGAGGGACCTGCTGACGCAGTTCACGAGCCAGTGACGTGGAGAACGAACACCCTGCTCTGGACCCCAGGGGCGTGCCGCCTGCAACGCCGTCGGCCTACTCTACCAGATCACGCCGCCGTACACGTCGTCCATGTTACATACGTTACTGTAGTTGTAGTCGGGGCCTGATGACAGGCCCATGCATGCCGCCGTGCCCAGAACTCCAGGTCGAGAAGGGAGCACTTATTCGCAGACTGAGCATCTCACGATGTGGGTGGATTACCGCATACCCGCTCACCGCTGTGACCGCTGGTGACGGCTCAGTAGAACAACTCGCACGCTTCGACTCACCTACCTGCTGCAGAGGTCACCACTGACTGCAGTAATGAGGTCGGATTCATCTTCAACGTCCTGTGTATGGCCAACACTATTGGGCTAATAACCGATTCACACCGCAAGCCTCCACTCACTACTCGCCCTACCGGCTACCCTACGGCGTGGACGCATCATCCCACCAAGCGCATGGAGGAGCACAAGTTGAATTTCGCAGGTGATGGCAAGCAAGGAGCAGGCCTACGCGGGCGCGCTGCTGGTGCGTGTGAACAGTATGGCCCAGGGGGCGTATCTTGTTTTCGGGGTATTGTCTAGCTCCAGACAAAAACGGCCGGGTGGCCGCCGTCTTTTGTCTGGGCACATGGCGGTTTGGGGGCTTCTCCATAGGAATTCGGACAAAACCGGTCCCAAACCCGGGCCAACAAAGTCTCGCCCCAGACATTAGCCCCTGGAAGTAATGTCTAGGAAACGGCCAGAATGGCCGATTAATGTCTGGAGACATTAAGATAGGAGCCCTGAGTATGGCTCACATTGGCCGCTTACTATAGCCTCCTCATACCCCTGCCAGCGGGGCGACATTCCACGCCACACGTTCACCTACAGCGGCTACCGTGCGTGTGTATTGGAGTTCGCTCCGTCCTGTCAAGGGGCAATATAGCCCACAATATCACACTCAAATGTGCGCGGTCATGTTAACGTGTATATGTTGCATAGATGCGCAACTCGGTATAGCAGCACTAGTGGAGCGCCCGCCAACATAGGTGCTACCTTTTCAACTGCCATCTGCCGAACCTGGATCCAATGCATGACGCCTGCTACGGGTCAGCCACAATCCAGACTGCCTCTGCCCATCACGGCCGGCGCACATGCTGCTGTGCGACACCTCACCTGTCTGTCCTCGTCCGGTACCGGACAGCTGGGGATGCATAGAGCTGGGTAAAGGCTGATCCTGCCGCCACCACCCTGCAGCGCGGCAAGTGCCCCTACCTGACGCAGCAACACGGTGCCAGCCCCGCCAGGACACGGCCGGACAAGGAGGCAGCAGCAGCACTCAATGGGCTAGCGGTGATAAGCGACATACCTGGCGGATCTGCGGGGGCATGTATGGGTTCACGGCAAGGCGCTGACCTGTGCTACCTAGGTCCTCTCTTCATTGCGACCCAAAACAGGGAGAGGTCTGTGAGAGCTGGGGCGGGCTGGGGCTTGGCTTAACCCCCAACCTACTTTGCCTGTCACTGGGATAGCTAAGGACGCGTGGCTAACGCGATAGCCTCGCGGCATTTCTTGTGAAATGTGCGCAGGGACAAAGGTGCCATTGGGTCTGGGAGAGAGTGATACAGAGTGGGGTGCATCAACGGCAGGTAGGGTCAGCAGGCCGCGCTTTGCCACGCCTTGTTGAGGAGCGATCAGCACTCATATACCCTGAGAACTACAGAGGAAGTAATGCACCCCAGTGTGGGGTGGCGCTTTTCCTCTAGACATCAACACGCCTTGCCACGCCTTCACCAGGCAGCCCATCTCGATTGACTGCCACACAGAGCAATGACACTTGAAACATGATGGACTGTGCACTGTACCAACATGCACCCTGAACACCTTAGCGGTATGTAAATGCAACATCAATGACTCCATGGGTCTGTGTCAAGAGTACATGCAGTAACTATGGGAACTGGGGTACAAGGATCAGCTTGGCGACATCCTGTGATGGCCAACAAGGCAGGCCTGCAGCCTCCACTGCCGTCACGTTTGTGGCCTTCTGATCGTCCAAGAACCACAGCCCCAGCGCCTGGCGGGGCAGGGGTAAGTGGCACGCACAGTTAACAAATAATTACTGTGGTGGGTGTGCATCTTTTGAAACCATTGGTCTTGAACATGCCTCCTATTCCGCCCGGGTGGGACCTAAGCCTAAGGATCTCAGAGCCTGTGTTCAGCCAAAACCCACCTTGGCGGCGGTAATTTTGGATGCAACGCAGATCATGTGGATGTAGAGCCGGTGGGACACCTCGCAATGCCGTGGGTTTTCCTGACGCTGGAACTTCTGAAAGGGTTTCAACGCCCACACCTGATCCGGGTGTACAGCGGCATACGGTGGACTGCAGGCAAGGAGATGGTGGGATGCCAGTGTGACACAGGGTGTGCACCCACTTGGGTGTGGGAGATGCGGGACCAAGTCAACAGAGCGAAAATGAAAGGTGTGGCTCACCAGTTGTTGGCTCCAAAACTGTAGGGGTTGTAGTACCTTGCCACGCGGGCTGCAAGATGGTCAGGAACAATATACGATCCCGGCTCTGGCCAGCACACTGAGGGGGAGCTGCATGGCAACCAGTGACGCCCCTGCATGATGTTGAATATCTCCTGATCACCTGTGTGTGATGCCTCTTGCTGTGCCTACAGGACATACAGGACATAGGATTGCCGGGCACACGCACCACTTAGGATGGACATACGGTGCTGCCAAAAAGGCTTCATTTTCCTCAAATACGGAAGGGCTTCCAAAACATGCTGAAAGAATTCCCATTTGGTAAAAACAATCGATCGTGGGCACTTCGGGAAAAGTACCAGCTCTGATCAATATTTTTGGGCATGGGGCAGCCAAACACAGGACGCCACCATTGACTGTCATCAGTCTGGGTCCCATCACATCCTGCCACGCATTTGCTGTCTGCCTCACATTGTTGCTACAGTATGTACTGATTTACAGCAAGCACGTGCTCTGACACTGGAGAACACGCCCACTAGCACCGCTGCCAGCCGTGCCACTGCAGCGGGTGCCTTTGCCGGCATACCCCATTCTGCGCCCCCCATGCGGCAGTCTCCCGTGCAGCAGTGTCATGTGTGAGCACACGGGGCCTGATTGCAAATGGTACTAAATTTCTTGTTTGGGAATTTCTGTAAGTATAAGAAGCGGATGTTACAGCGGGGACAGTCCCAGCACCCGAAGACGCCGAGCCATCACATGCTATCAGGGCCCAACATGACTCCACCAACCCCGACTTTGCTGCAAACCCTCCCGCGGTCAAAGTCCGTGTGACTCCGCGCACAGTGAGTCCGAGCCAAGCCTCAACCCGCCAGAGCCCCACCGCTGTGCCTCAACTCCACAAGCCTAGGCACAGGAGTGCCGGGAAACGTCTAGGCCGCAGGACACACGCACAGCGCACGCACTAACCAGGGCGCAAGCGTCCAGGTACTAGAACGGTCGCCCACACGTGCATCCTGCCCACACACAAAGCCACCAACCACGCACAACCTTTCACGGCGAGGGAGGCGGGGAATCAGCGTCATATATACGGCAAGCGCAATACCAGACCTTCACCAACAGCCCGAGATATGAAAGGATGCGCAGACGGCACAGTGTCCCAACCCTTTGGCCTGATACCCAAAGTCACAAACGTCTGGAGACGACCCCAGAAGTCAGCTACGACGGCAAGTCCAATGCTCAGCACCCGGGCCGACGGCAGCTTCGCTCGCGCCGCCAGCCCGGCCATAACCACACGCTGCCGACCAAAGTCCAGGGCAGACATAGCAGCGAGACACACCGCATCCCACACAGGCGGCGCAAGCCCCGCAGGCGGGCGCACTAACCACAACTCCTCACGAGAGAAGGCACTTAGAGCATCCTCTGGCATGAAACCCATAGCCATCCCCATGTTTTCCCGCAGGGACAGCGCCACAGTGCAGTCCCAATCAAACCAGTGACGCCAGTCCCCATCCTGCATGTCAACCCCACACGCCCAACACGGGCCAACAGCAACGCCGCGCGCACGCTCGCTAGCATGCCATGGAAACGCCCAGCAAGCGTTGGCGGCCACACGCCACAGTCAGGGCGGCTAACTGTGGAGCCATTTGTAGCACGGTCCCCGCCTTCACCGTGTAGATAGGCAGTGAGCAGGATGGGCGGCCCCCCGCACTGCAACTA
The DNA here is from genome assembly GCF_000002595.2 of Chlamydomonas reinhardtii. Lineage (NCBI taxonomy): Eukaryota > Viridiplantae > Chlorophyta > Chlorophyceae > Chlamydomonadales > Chlamydomonadaceae > Chlamydomonas > Chlamydomonas reinhardtii. The sequence continues at coordinate 7,350,454 of NC_057012.1, forward strand.
TCCAAGCCCCCGCACCACCTGTTGCACCGTCTCCGCCGTAGCACTCACAGATCAAGTATAAGGTACAATTATTTCGGCGCTCAATTGATTCATTTGAACGTACGTGCTAGGGGCGCTAGGTGCAGCGCGTGGGAGTGTGACAGGCCGTGATGGGAAGCCGCGGCGCGCATGCGCGTAGAGGGGACGGGCGTGCTGTCACTACTACTACCCATAGGAGGCAGCATCGGCAGGTTGTGTGCGTGTGTGGGCTAGGGGCGCTAGATGCAGCACATGGGAATGTGACAGTTAGGATATGATGGGAAGGCGCGGTGTGCATGTGTCTGCAGAGGGGACGTATGGGCTGGGGAGATTGGTACGGTGGAGAAAACAGTGCTCCAGATTGCACTCACGACTCGGATCCACCCAAGCCCTGTAGTGCGGTGCTATGGAAACGATGGTCTGTCATCTGCTCCTGTCCTTTTACTGTAAGGAAGATGCAGCACATCACTCCCCTTAAAATACACTCACATGTGCCGGCCTCAGTCCACACAGCCTAATACCACCAGGAATACAGCTAGCCCATCCAGCAGAATACGCTAACGCTGATGGCCCTGACCCTGCTGCAGTCCTGCCCCCAATGCTGCTCCTGGCATGCCCAGCACCTGCGACCGCATCCCAACTGCAGCCCTACCTGTACAAACAACTGTCTGTGCATGGACATGCCATGGTGCATACCAATGCCCATGTACTGGGTGGGGTGTGCCTGGACATCTATATCACCATGCTGTTTCGGTATGCCATGGTGCGTGGGCGGGGTTGTTTGACAGGTTTTGGGGTTCAGTGTTGCATGCTACATCCCTCGTTCTGGAGCTACGGTATGCAGGGCTGGCTTTTCCACCTCTGTAGCCTGGTTGTTTGGTGTGCACTGTGTGCATGGGGAATCCTGCAAATGATTGTTCATACAAAAGTGGGCAGCGGGATTAGGCTCTTTGGTGTACATGGGAACAACCCTGCACAGGAGTTTCCCAGGTGGGTATCAGATCGTGTTCCGGGTCACAGGAATTGGGCCGAGCCCCTCCACAGTCTGAGGCCAAACAACCTCGTTGCCTAGCAAGGGCTTTCATGCACATAATGCAGCTACAGAACTGTGTGTCCACAGCACATGTAACATCAAGGGAGAGTCTCCCCTGTCTATACCATAACCCACGCAGGGTAAGACCCTGGTTTGCTAAAATTCCCTGCCTTGTATGAAGTATGCCACAATCCTATCCTGGCTCTGCCAGGAAGGGCCTCCTGCGGGGGCCATAAAATCTCCTGCTCACCAGGCAGGAGTGCTTGCCCATAGAACGTGTTTGCACCGGAATCACAAGCAATATGTAGACCCCGCATCAACCGGGGAAACAGGTGTACTTTATTCCGCAGGTACCCGTACTTAACTGAGTATAGATTTAATTTGTTAAATCATGTAATGTAACTCTCTGCTGTCAAACTCAGCCTTAACCTTTGCAAACTGTGCCATGATGACGTATGAATTCGCTGCCTCTGTATCCTTGGGCATTTTGCCTACCTTCCGTACGTGTCATCAAAAACCTCCTGTGCATTGCCTGGCACGCAAAAGTACTTCAAAAGCCTTCTTAAAGTGCTCAAGTTGTAATCTTCTAGCGCTACCTCACTCATGCCTTGCTTGGGGCGGCAGGCTCGTCAGCTGCAGGCTCCTCAGCCGCAGGCTCCTCATCAGCTCTTATGTGAGCACACATTAGGCCCGTTTGCTATGGGTGCAGCCTACGTTCCTGCATGTGTAGCCTAGTGTTAGGTTCAGACCGCGGCCTTCCTGGTGAGAGCTTTCCTTATTCGCGGCACAGTGCCAGTGCCGAAGGGTCCTTTGCGCGGCAGTGCTGAAGGCTTCTTAGGCTCTGGCGGCTGAGGTGCTTGCGGGACAGTGCTTTGCGGGACTACTTCTTTGACATTATTACTGGGACCTGTGTTGCGAGGTTTCAATTGTAGCAAATACATGATAGTGGATAAACGCGTCACAACGCTCTACTAACCAGCCGCCACATGCAGCCTGGCTGGTCATGAGGCCATGCCCGCGCCCCTTACTGCCCCTCCCCTTGCACCCTTGCCACCACACCTCGATCCCTCGGGCCCTTGCTTGGGGTGGCAGGTGTACACCTATTGTTTTTAGCCTAAAATGCTCCTGGCAGCCAGGAGGAGGGCCCTCCAGCGCTTTCTGCTCTAACCCCCAAAGTCCTGGAATGCTTTTGGTTGGAGAACCTACCACTTACCCATGACTCATACAGTGCACGTGATTGCAACGTATTGCGGACAAAGAGAACGCCGCTGTTGATGCCCCTGTGCAGCAAGTCAAATTTGCACAGAAAATTGTAAGTGTCCTTCTATGCAATTGCACATCTTAAGAATGGTGAGAGAGCCCCCCCTTTTCCCGAACTGCAACCCGGTCCTTTCATGCTGCCTAAATCACACACTCAGTGTACCCGTCTCGTAGGCCACGGTCACCTCAGCCTAAACTCTCCAGTCTAATCCAGGTGGGTGATTGTCAGTCCTCCAGAACTTGCCGTTCCACAACTGGCCCTTCCTACTTCCCCCATCAGGGACTCTAGGGAGTAGTCTGGAATCTGTCACCTGTCGTCCAGACTCACTTGACTTTTTGTTCCATATTGCTCTCATCCATGGCCGCTATGTCATAAATGCTCTTGTCCATAAACGCGGTTGCACTTTCAAAGAGGCGCTTGACGAACACCTGGGCAAAAAAAGCAACATATCATACATTAGTAAGCGGCAATATTGTGATTCAGATACATGTTCTGCAAAATATTATGAGTACGAAGGAAGTGAGGGGCTGCCCCGAGGGCTCCTATCTTCATGCCTACAGACATCCTCCCTCCCTCCCTCCCTCCCTCCCTCCCTCCCTCCCTGAAACGCACCACGTCATTGTCGACCAGAATGATGCCCATGCTGCTGTCCTCATGCTGCATGGTGGAGGGGCCGTGGGCCAGTGCGTGAAGCACCTTGCGCACCAATAGCACCTTCACCCAGCAGCCCCGCCAATAGCCTGCAGCAACGTTGAGTGCATGTGCACGGATGTCATCAGTTGGCCTGGAGCGGGAAAGCAGGCAAATGGTCCAACTTGACTTACCTGCAGTTCCATACTTTCCAATTGTACCACGCTGATGCTCGCTCACGTCCGCGGTCGCATTGTAGCAGGGCAGCTGCAACCCAATGCAAGTCTTCAATGCTGCCTCACTCGCAACCATGACCACATACGCCCCGTCACCCCCGCCAAACAGAAGCAGGGACGTCAGGGAGTTGAGGAGCACCAGCTCATGGTGGCCCTCAAGGGTGGACAGAGCGTACACCACCACCCAGTTCACGCCCGGTAACCGCTGCATACGAAGCAGGGCGGACAGGTTGTTGTGCATGCCGGCATAAGGGGGGTTCCACGAGCCGGGCGCGTGCTGCCACGGAAGCATTGGGGGTGGCTGGGCACCCCGCAGGTGGAGCGGTGGCGGTTGCAGCTGTGCCATCGCAGCATCCAACTGATAGCAGGTCAGTGTGACGACTGCGAACGCAAGCGCCAGACGACTCAAGGTGGCTGACTGCATCAATTGCTGCATCAATTGTGCCAATATCAACGGAAAACTTGGACGACGCATTTGTAAACTAGCTAGCAGATGAAAAGAATTCCCGTGTGCAGATGTAAGCGCCTGGAGACCGGAGACTAACTTAAAGTTAAAGTAAGGTCGACGAGATAACTGAAGTCGCTCGCCATGTTCGCATTACGGCCCCGTAGGATATGTCCTTATGCTGTCAATAATACACATCAATGCGAGAGAAAATGAGTTGCAAGACCGCTGTGGACGTGCGTGTGCGTGGCTACTTTTCGCACGTACGCGCTCCAGTTCCGCGTAACTTCCAGTCTGACTCCAATAGCGCGGCTCTTGTTAAATCACCGTGAAACAAAGTAGAGTAAAAAGCGCGCAACGTGTCCATATATATTTAGGTCGTGCGGCGGCATGCATCTGTATGCCCTACGTCAGTGTTTCGGCCCCTAACCTCACCGACCCCCCCTAACCCCCCCTTTACCCCCACTAGCGGACCGCCATGCGATCCATGGGGCGTGCCCCTAAGGGAGTCAAGTGACATGGGACTGAACGTTATATTGCTGAGCACGAGAGGAGGCGTGTACAGGTAGTGGCCCTTAGTGGCGTAGAGCTGAGGTGAAAGGAGGCTCGCATAGTATTGGCGACTAAAGTTTTAGTATGATCTGAGTGCCAGAGTCGTAACATACCGTTGGATCAACGGTACTGCGGATGCTGGCGTGCGCAGAACCTCCCGGACCGCTGACCGGGGCGGGGGTGGGGTCGGGGTCGGGGCCAAGCACTTCATCGGAGTCTGGGGAAATGGGTATCCAATGGACGCAGTATCGCTCGTTTTCGCCCGCGCAGCTTCTAACTACTTACGTATTCATGTAATATTAATAGCTGGGCCAACACCCTGTGAATTTGCGAGGTCGCGCGCGGAGTTCCCCCCGCGTGCCACGCGCGTGCCGCCAGGTGCCGCAGCTCGCTGGCTCGGCCCGCCATTTGCCGAACCACCCCCCAGCATCAAAGCCCGTCAAACCGTCCCCCATCGCGAGATACAGACTCCAGTATAAGTATGTGATGTGATCTGGTGCCGGTGCTCGGGGGTCGGGGCTGTGCGTTGGACGTCGGACGGTTGGACGTCGCGAAGTAAGTTCAAGTTCGCCCTTGCGGCGAAACCGTTCAGCCCTACAAATTTTGTATATCTATTTATAGGAGAGTCTCAGCTTTATTGGTCTCACGTTGTGGGGCTGCCAGCACGGCAGTATTAAGGACAGATGCTCGCGCTCGCAGCTCGCGCACCTGCGAGGCTTCTGACACTTACATGGGTGCTGATATTGGAGAAATCTACCGCTCTGATTATTCATTCGACCCTACCTCAGCCTATGCGATGACATCGGCCTCAATTATCGGCGGTCTTGCCTTTTTTGCGGCCACGGATTCGATGCTATATATTTAAGTGTGCGAAATATGATAATAGTCCAGTTACCACTCCCTGGACTCGTAGCCGGGTATCGGAACTTCGTCGCTGGGGCCTCTTCTACCTTGTGTACAATAGTTTCGTGTAATGAATGGCTTAAATACTGGCTGTGTGTAGTCGGCGGGGGCCGGGAACGTGTGGGGAGCACCTCAGCCTGACCCCCCCCTGTTCTGAAACGTATGGGTGCGCCGCGCCCCCTGCGGGGGCCGGGGCACGCCAACCCGCACCCACCTGGCCCCTGTACCCTCGCCAGCCCAGAAAGCCATGTAATAGCTCCCAAATGTAGTGTTTGTTAAGTGGGAACATAGGGGCGAGAAGTCTGGGGCGAGGACTGTGGGATCCTTGGGGCGGCCTCGCACCTTGCCGAGCCCCTGAACCCCCCAGTAACCCTGACGGCCGAGCTGAGACCGCCGCGCTTCCTGAGCTGTGAACTTACTTTAGTAATGTAGTTGCATTCAATGTTTGCTTCCTGAGCATAATAGGAATGCAGCTGAGCAGCTGGCTGTGTCGACCGAGGCAGCAATGATCCCCTCCGGTCACTGCTGTCACTTGGCGCATGGCTTTCGCGGTTGACATCAATAGTCTGTTATGCATTTAGAGTACTTGTCGCAGAAGTGCAGGCTTTTCGGTGGTCTTAGAGAAAGTGGTCGCGCGTCCCCCGGCCGGGGGACGCAAACCCATCTTCGTCAACTCGTTGACTGTAAATTAACTTGGCCACACTGTGCATATTGACTACTGCCTATAAAAATCAATCAACGCCAACACTCAAAGCCGTCCCCGAGTGCGGAGTGCTTTACATCACCGGGTTGAGGCCGTTTTCTCCTTCTTACATCCTCCCTAGTACACTAAGTTAGAATCTTACATCCGTAGTACATTATGTTAGAATGCGGATGAGGTATGGCCAATGGAGCGACAGCCGGCCCGGCCCGTGGTCGTTCGGCATACACCACTTGACTCCGCCCTGCCACGCCCTGCCCTGCCCTGCCCTGCCCCGCCCTGCCCCGCCCCGCCCGCCCCGCCCCGCCCCCGTACTTTGCGCTGCCCTGCCCTGCCCCGCCCTGCCCCGCCCTGCCCCGCCCTGCCCCGCCCTGCCCCGCCCTGCCCCGCCCTGCCCCGCCCTGCCCCGCCCTGCCCCGCCCTGCCCCGCCCTGCCCTCACCCCCGCACTTTGCCCCGCCCTGTCCCGCCCTGCCCTGCCCCGTTCTGCCCCGCACTGCCACGCCCCGCCCCGCCCCACCCCACCCCCGTACTTGCGC